>NC_134404.1:19399650-19514650 GCF_038048845.1 Mixophyes fleayi | reverse complement strand
CCCATCTTTAGATACCGGCCGATTTACGTATGATCTCAACTGCGGCTTTTTTAATGAACGCAAACTGCGCCCGCGAATTTGGGGCGTAGGTCCTCCATCGGGGACATTTCCTCTTTAAATCTAGTAAGCCTGTCCAGTATTTCTGCCATACCCCGATGCCCAGGGCTGCACACACAGAATCAGTGACCCCCAACTGTGCCGAATTGACCTCTCCAAACTTTTTCCGCTGCACATATTTTAAGAAGCCTTTCCCCGGCGTGCAGAAACCACTAATTATTATTGATAGTGAGGCTGCTGGTGTAAAAAGAGAGTGTTTAACCTTAATGAGCTTTTTCATTTCAAGAAAAGAAAACACATAAAGGAGGGGAAAGAAAGTCCCGCAGAGAGCAAACTGGCAGCAATTAGCAATTAGTGCACCTAGGGAGCCGCACGCTAAAGGAGACTGGTAATGCAATCGCTGAGGTTTGGTTACATCATGCGGAGCAGGGAGGCTAATTAAAAGAGGTGGGACAAAGTAGGGCAGAGACGGTCTATCTTTAGCTAAATAAATCAGTGATTCCTTTATCCCCGAGCTGCGTGCGGCACTAAGTACGACTCAGCGGTGTGGACGCTTTCAAGCGGCATTAATTATACAGCCTGAAAAGCAAGCTTTAACGTGCCCGTGTGCCAGGGCAGACTGGCATCGATAGCGACAAATTAAAGGGACATTGTGCTAAATAAAAATCACTTATTTTAAAAACACTTTTTTTTGGATGTCGTTTATTGCAGAGTGCAACTGGGGTAACGTTAGGTCGATAGGCAATTTTTAGGACTAGTTACGGCACTGTCCTGTAATACTGGGGGAAAGGTGATGGGGGAGGGGGGTTGTTGTAACAATTGTAGGATTTGTAGGGTTCTGACCCTGCGACGTGGGGTCACACACAGTTGCCAGTTTCGTTAAACAGCACAGGGGAGCGCAGGAAGGCTGCCGGAGGTTGACCTGAATCATAGGACTGAATGGCCAACGCCATTGTTAAAGTTATAGGGACTGTGGTATCATGCAATACTCGGTCTAATGCAGGAGGTATCCTCTGCGATAGGCATTTGTTAAATTGCATGGTGGCTAAGTGGTTAGCACTTCTTCCTCACAGCACTGGGGTCATGAGTTCAATTTCCGACCATGGCCTTATCTGTGTAGAGTTTGTATGTTCTCCCCATGTTTGCGTGGGTTTCCTCCCACAATCCAAAAACATACTGGTAGGTTAATTGGCTTCTATCAAATTGACCCAAGTCTGTGTTTCTGTCTGTGTGTGTTTGTTAGGGAATTTAGACTGTAAGCTCCAATGGGGCAGGGACTGATGTGAATGAGTTCTCTGTACAGAGCTGCAGAATTAGTGGTGCTATATAAATAAATGATGATGATGATACTATACATAAAAATGCCTAAACCATGCAGAAAACAGCCATTTCCGCATGATTGAAGGCTTGATAAACAGGCCCGTTGGCCGCTATAGTAACAGATTATAATCTTTGCCGTTTGGTGATGTCAGAGGTAGACAAATATAAAGGTATAAAGTTCACGGTGTTCGACATGTATTCATATCACTGTATTGTGGGTCTCTATTGTTCTTTCTCCAGCACGAAGTACAATAAGATTTTTAAGTGCAATAATATTCATTAGGATGCAACCTACTGTCAATTCACTAATAAACGGTGGATTAACGGACATCTGCGTTCTTGGTGTAGCCGAAAAATAGATGCTTCTATTGTGGGTGTAGGCAGATGGTGAACATTAAGCAATAAAACCTGGTGTTTATTTAATAAATTGTCTGAATATCATTTGAGACTCTTCTGTATTGTTCTCCAACATTCAATGCCCATTTGTTTTATATTAAAGTCTCTCCCGGTGTAAAATCACCGCTGTTGTACTAAACAATGTACCAGAATCCAGGGTGCTGGTTCAGTAGAGATAACACGTGGAGACCGGGCAATATAGCAAGTAAATCTGGGTACACACACTATAGAACATGACTGCAGGTGCGATTTCTGTAATGATTTTACCAATGACTGAAAGTCCCGAAACCATGTCAACTCGTGTACACACCTACACCGGCAAACCTGTGATCTTCATCTCTCATAACCGTTTGCTGAAAAGATCATTGAATCATTTATACAAGACTATATATTACACCAGGCGCGGGCTGGGAGAGGGAAGCCCGGGGGGCACACAGGCGGCCGCATCACATGACAGGGGATGCGGCCTCATCTCATGTCATCAGATGCGGGGGAAAATGTTGTATATTGCATACCGGGGGCGTCCGGACGGCCTACCCCCCGGCCCTAATAGCGGTCTGACTGAGCGGCCCGGGGAGCCGCTGCCCACCTTCCCCCTGGGCCAGCCCGCCCCTGTATTACACACACACACACACACACACACACACACACACACAAAGCTAGATCATTGGCAATGGACCTAAAACATAACCACTTCTCCATCTAATTTCACAAGAGAGAACAATATTTCCTGCCTTGAGACCACAATCTCCGCTTCCACTCATGCGGTGGCCCTGGCTCTGCCCTCCTATAACATTTCCTCTCTGTTCAGTAAGAGCATTAATAGAGTTTGCTGCATTACTCTTCCTGTCATCTGGGATGAGGATATAAAGACCCACAGGTGTCCTGCACATAACCTGACAGCGTGTAGAATCACACTACAGTCCTAGTGGGGAAATACAGCTTACTTGCATGTGGTAATACTGGAAAACCGCAAGCCACCGTATCAAACACCAATACCCCCCTATACACCCCCCACCCACAGATCTGCTGCGTGTACACCAATACCCCCCTCAACACTCCCCCTCCTCACAGTACTGCCTGTACACCAATACCCCCCTCAACACTCCCACTCCCCGCAGTACTGCCTGTACACCAATACCCCCCTCAACTCTCCCCCTCCTCACAATACTGCCTGTACACCAATACCTCCCTCAACACAGAACTGCCTGTACACCAATACCCCCCTCAACACTCCCCCTCCTCACAGTACTGCCTGTACACCAATACCCCCCTCAACACTCCCACTCCCTGCAGTACAGCCTGTACACCAATACCCCCCTCAACATTCCCCCTCCTCACAATACTGCCTGTACACCAATACCTCCCTCAACACAGAACTGCCTGTACACCAATACCCCCCTCAACACTCCCCCTCCCCATAGTACAGCCTGTACACCAATACCCCCCTCAACACTCACCCTCCCCATAGTACAGCCTGTACACCAATACCCCCCTCAACACTCACCCTCCTCACAGTACTGCCTGTACACCAATACCCCCCTCAACACTCCCCGCAGTACAGCCTGTACACCAATACCCCCCTCAACACTCACCCTCCTCACAGTACTGTCTGTACACCAATACCCCCCTCAACACTCCCCGCAGTACAGCCTGTACACCAATACCCCCCTCAACACTCACCCTCCTCACAGTACTGCCTGTTCACCAATACCCCCCTCAACACTCCCCGCAGTACAGCCTGTACACCAATACCCCCCTCAACACTCACCCTCCTCACAGTACTGTCTGTACACCAATACCCCCCTCAACACTCCCCGCAGTACAGCCTGTACACCAATACCCCCCTCAACACTCACCCTCCTCACAGTACAGCCTGTACACCAATACCCCCCTCAACACTCACCCTCCTCACAGTACAGCCTGTACACCAATACCCCCCTCAACACTCACCCTCCTCACAGTACAGCCTGTACACCAATACCCCCCTCAACACTCCCACTCCCCGCAGTACAGCCTGTATACCAATACCCCCCTCAACACTCCCCCTCCTCACAATACTGCCTGTACACCAATACCTCCCTCAACACTCCCCCTCCTCACAATACTGCCTGTACACCAATACCTCCCTCAACACTCCCCCTCCTCACAGTACTGCCCGTACACCAATACCCCCCTCAACACTCCCCGCAGTACAGCCTGTACACCAATACCCCCCTCAACATTCCCACTCCCCCCAGTACTGCCTGTACACAAATACCCCCCCTCAGCACTCCCCCTCCCCACAGTACTGCCTGTATACCCAATACCCCCCAGTACTGCCTATACACAAATACTCCCCCTCCCCACAGTACTGCCTGTACACCAATACAACCCTCAACACTCCCCCTCCTCACAATACTACCTGTACACCCAATACCCCCCAGTACAGCGTGTACACAAATACTCCCCCTTCCCCCAGTACAGCCTGTACACAAATACCTCCCTCCCCCCAGAACCATTGCCTATACACCAAGCACTCAGCAAGACGCTCTGGATCCGTGGTCCCAGCACTGGTGTATAAGAATATTGATGGGAGCTGTTAATGAGAAATGGAAACATTGCAGAAACACAAAATAGGAGACATCGGCTGGTCTTAATTATTAGATCTGGCGCCGCAGTGTCTTACATTTAACCTGCCGGGGCATCGCTAATGAGCTTGCAGGAAATGGAACACAGGTGGAAGACGCTGTTATGTTCCATTTATTTGGTTTACCGACAGGGCCTAAGAGTATTAGCGCTAAAGCAAAGAGCGCAGCACAGAGTGCAATGATAAAACTACGACTAGGCTTCCCCATCTGGTCAGGTTCCAACAGCAAATGAGGTCTTAGGCCAAGAATACGTTTTTTTTAAATCTAATGCAACATCTCATTGGTTTGATTTTACCGTATCCTGAAGCCAAGTACAGAGCGACTCCGTAGGACGCAGGTGCAAAATGACAAATGGACACAAGAAAATCCTCCTATTGGCCTCCCTGCCTGTTGTGGTGCCTGTTATCAGATCATACTGTGCATGCTGGGTAAGCCGTGCTAAGGACACAAATTACCTTGCAACGACTAGTATCTGTCATCTGGTCATTTGGAGCGTCATCCCCAAAATCAACTAAAAAAACACATTTCAAAATCAGTCCATCCCACTCCTCAATAAATTATTTAGCAGAGCTCCTCACAGTACTGTACAAAAGATGCACTTTGTGGTCATATCTGTGTCTGGGAAAGAAATAAGCAAACAGTGCAACAATTCTTGTTCTGGATAACGGGTCCTTAGACACGCTAGGTGGTGAGTGAGATTTAAAGATCTCCCAGCCCACACGTCGAGGCACTGGTGCAGCACGTGCACACTGGGGGATTTGGTGCATAATACAGCGAGGGGTAGGGCCAGGATGACGCAATTCACACCCATTAAGCCCTGCCAGGAAAAAATTAAAAGTGAGAAAACAAGCGTAGTGGCGGAAAAAGTGCATTGGTGTCACAAGTGGGATAGGATAAATAACAATGTTACATGGAGGAACTATAAATCCATGCAGAATGATTAGTACTACATAGATGTATCCAGGCCTAGGCTAGCTGTGGATGTCTGTGCTTGTGACACATACCAGGAACAGATGAGGAGAAGGCAACACGTCTATAGCAGCACAGAGTAAAACAGCAATCACTAAATGTGTTCTCTGGGGGCAGTCACCTTACTCTCCTGTGCCCTCTACTTATCGCGGTGCTATAATTAACCCTCCAAATGGATTAGATGTGTCACATGCTATGCGATGATCCTATTGGCAAAATGACTGTCTGCTTTGCTCACTGTAAAGCATCCTCTATGCTTCTATGGAATGACATTCCAAGGGGGACAGAGAGCATTCATCATCCCAGGGGGAAAGTCATGCGGAGGAGAGGGGGGAGGCAAAACGACATACTACAAGTATCAAAGTCGGCTTGCAGATTAATTCAGCCATACATGTCCGATAACTGGACATTTTATATAGACTTCCATCAGTTTTACAGGGTAACCTTTGCTGACTAAGGGGGAATGGGGGGGGGGGGGCTGCCATGTGATTGCTGCCCCCCCATAGTCAGAAAAGAAGGGGGGCTTTCCTCTAAAATCTATTTATTAATTTGATATGCAAAGATATAAAGGGAGGATGCAAACAAGGTTTTGCTGTGTCACACGTTGCAGCTAAAAGAACAACTCATTTGAGAAGCGAGACAGACAAGTACAAAAAGTATGGCATCATGCAGTGAGCAATCAGAGAGCACTTTTCTACATAAATAGAGCTTTTGTGGCATTCAAAGAAAAGGAAAAAAGAAAGGACAATTCACTCTCTTCTACGAAATAGGGGGTAAATTAAATAATGTAGATTTCAAGAGCTAGTTGGTCAAATGCAGGAGCTAGCAAGAGTCACGGTAGACGTGCATCGACTGACATCAACAGAAAGTGCCGCAAAAGTTATCTGCCAGCAGCAATGTTTAGGTGCGCTGTGTAACAGGCTCCAGCCCGGCTTGTACGCATGTGGTCAGCTTTATTGGGATGTCGTCCACTCCAGGGTAACCTTTCCTGATTACTAAGAGAACACCTAAATATCCGTTTACGTTCTCTGCTGCGTCCAACTGGAGAGCTCCTAGCAGTGGAAGACCACAGGCCGCCTATATCATTCACTGGAACTTGTTCTAAGGTATATGTAGAGGTCTCATCTTACTGGACTGGCTGCTGACTCTGTCCAATCGGATGCCTCCTTCACTACAATCCCGTCAGCACACCAGACAATAGCATGCAGGGGGCAGCAACCAGCAGCTTCTTGCCATTGAAACCGACGGCCGCTCCTCCATGTTTATAAAGGGCTGAGAGATGTCACAGCCCCATAGTGGGCTACATTGGGCTAGGTCACTGGGGAATTTGCACTTTTGTTTTCCATTTAAAATGTTCCCGATAGGCTGCTGAGTTAAGTCTTTCCCCCCCTGGCTAAAATTTGCCAGCCCGCCCATGATGCAGAGACATGGGCAGAAGGGGCTCAGAATACACCACAAATCCCCCCACCCTCCCTGTAAGACTAAGTAGACAACAGTTCTAAATAATGTGGAAAGTGAAAACACAACAGAAAAATTCATAATTAAAAAAACAACTGCTCAACAAACCTGTTCTGAGCGTAGAAACCAGTGAGAGACTTTTGTCCCACTGTCTGTCAGCAATACACAATATATGCTGGGACGTCGGTAGGTGTACTTACAGGGATAGATACAAACACAACTGCTGAAGTGTCTCAGTTCAGAACATTAAATAACCTTCAGCTACACTGTGATCTTTATACACTAGGAGTATTCATCCTGAATGTGTCTCATAGAATAAGATGAATAGAACAGGAAATCAAGCAGTAAGTACAATATGTAGGGAGTAGGTTATCACAGGCAAGAGGACATGTCAATTCATGGGGACAGGAGAGCTCTAACATGCAGCCAACAAAATATAATGCCAAATAGTGACTATTAATATGTTAAATATGCAAATCATCTCCAAGTTCTGTTAATGTACAACCTTGAAAACCTGTAACCACAAATCATTTAAAGCAATGTTAACAACTGTATGCAAAGCAGTCATTACGGCGCCAGAATCGGACCTGTTCTCACAGGACCCTGGGAAACACCAAACGCCTGGGGTCCTTAGATAACCTGGAGCTCAATGTGCTGTTACCCATAGCAACCAGAATGTAACACTGCCTAACGCAGTTTACAAAGTGAAAGCTAATGTCTGATTGGCCGCTTTGGGTTCCAGCACTATACTATTAACCTCTTAACTACCAAAGATATTCTGTTTACCTTTGTGACCTGAGGCATTTTAGAATTGTTTGTGTAGGTACTGTAAATAAATAAATAATATATATATATATATTTAATTATTTTTATTTTATTGATTAAGGTATCGATTAATGTGATATCTTTACATATTATATTACAAGTATATATTTGTTTGTGATATACAAAGTTTTCCTCTTGTTAGTATTTTTAAATAAATACTTGTTTATTTAAGATTTTCTAGAATAAAATAATAATAGTAAATAAAAAAAACAAACAAAAACTTCTTTTAAAAACAAAACACAATGATTATTTCCTTAAGTATTTCCCTCCCCCCCCCCCCCCCCAAAAAAAAATATCCTCCAGAGGAGCTCTGCTATACTGTACAGGGCCCACCAAGGTAGACTACTTTCCTAGGATGCTGTAGATGCCCAGTAGTTACCACTGTAAGGTGCGGGTGTAGACAGACAGGGTGGGTGTATTTGTTCTGTGTTCCAGGAGGTGACGTTACAGTATAACCACCGACTACTGTCAGCGTTACCTGGGTAAGTAATTTTCCCTGAGCACCACTCTCCCAATCCTTAATATCCTTATTCTCGCCTTAGGAGCAATGAAGCAATGGTATCTGCGTACAGTTACATTTATTTTTATTAACCCTTTAGATATATTTGTATATGGGAATTGTAATACTAGACAGAGCTTACAAAGCACTAGTCAGAGAGTGAGATTTGAAAGGATTCCATCTGCATTTTACCATAACCTATATCATCATTACAGCACATTAATATAATTGCACCCAACTTTTGACAGGTATATAGAATAACTTTGCCCTAATTATTGCACCACCTTTGCTTTACTATGGTTTGTTGTAAATTAACCTATACTATTTTTTTAGGTCACCGCTGGAACCCGTTCATAATTTTTTTTTTTAAAATGTGTGGTAAAAATATCACAAAAAATGAGGAGCAAGATGATTACTCTGCTATAGCGACAACGCAATGGATAAACGTCCTTCAGCGTGTCATTATGTACAGTAATATAGCGCCTAACGTTACCTCACAGAGGCAGCAATTTTGTGGATCAAACCAATTGCCGGGCTACGATTCACTAGGAACTGGTGACATTGTTTAGGGAACGGGGGGGGGGGGGGGGGCTGGGTGTAGGGAAAGATATGGTGACATATTGGCGTCACAATGTAACCGGTCATTACCCAGGCTGCACCAATTCACAAGAGGGAACGAGTAATGGCCGCCTGCTTTCTCGTGAATGTTGGTCTAGGCCACAAAATGGCTGCCTGCACTGTATGGAAGCCTTGGGTACATTTTAAACTGTCCCTGTTTTTAACCAGAATGTTCTACAGGACCAGTTGCCTGTACAATGGCCGAGTCCGCGTAAACACATTCCACTGAATAAATATGACAGTCGATCTCTCATGACTCCTGATCTGGTCGAGCTTAAAGTCTGAACCCTGATTAATATTTCAGCTCCCTGCTCGCCTCAGTCTGGCCTGGTGTTTACATTTTAAAGCACTAGCTAATGAGAGGGTTTTTGCATTAAAGAAAAACATATGCTTAGTTGGTGCTCGGCCTGCGCCGTTTACCTCCAGTTGAACCCATACATTAAAAAGGTCGCTCTTATTTACATAATCTTTCTACCTCAGCACCTGCTGTATAGAACGGACAGTTTTCACTTGTGTATATTTTACAGCCCCCGCTCCCTCCTCCCTCTCATTATCCTTCAAATGGTCCAAGCTTTATCTCAATTAGAGGAGTCAAACGACGTGAACACAATCGCATAGTCACAAAGTCAGAAGTACTAATGCTTAAACCAAGTCCGTCCATTAATCCGCTCAAGGAGATCAGACATAAAGGGGCTCCTTGTGACTCCTGCTTTAATTCCCTTGATGCTTTGTGCTGTTTGCTTCTCTGGCACTAAACAGTATTTTAATTTAGCCTTGTAGTGGAGGGATTATCTCCCCAAGCCGCAAAACACCAAAACAGAACGTCTTACGCCACTGATGGCGGTGAAAACATCAGAACAATAAAGGAGATTTCTGGAGGATGAAGCAACGAGCGAGGGAGTAACAGAATATTATCCTGATTGACCTGCAGCCAGCTGAACTCCACATAAACCGGTCTAAGCATTAACCACAATGGACTAATGATTCCTCGTCCTTCTGTTACTCCAAAACGTAGACTTAAAGGCATTGCACATTCTCCCTTCTGACAATACAGATCCCTGCTTTTGGTAGGGATCAACGACACCACACTGAAACATGCTGAGTCATGCAGTGCAGTGATGGGATGCGGCCCCCCTTCCTCTTCTCAAAGGTCTCACGGACATCTTTGTCAACAGCTGGTCTTTCGAGAAAATTAGGAGTCAAACATGATCGACTGAACAGTTAATTCTGTTCCTAAATGCCGGAAATAGGCTCTTTCACGGCTGTTTCTTACCCTACAAAGGGTTAACGCCAGCGAAACCAGATTTCTTCGACATTAGTGACCGAACTTAACACCATCCCCATAGACCTCTACGGGGAACGTTGACTGTGACCAATCAATTAAGCGGCCAAAGGCAAAACCATCTCGGGATGGCGTTAGCCAACTTCGTCACTGGGGCCCAGCCAGCGCCATGCCAAGGGATTGTGATAAATAGGCCCCATTGTCTCACTGTACGAGCCTCCGAATTTTCGTTATTTTCAAGACAAATCTAAAAGCCTGCGTGATACTAAAATAATGAATTTGTTCAACAAGCTAAATCTTTTCGCACAGCTTCCGTCTTGTGTCATCCAATAGGCATGGATAGCCTACATTTTATGCACACATCTGTTTCTTAAATATACTGTAGTTCCTAATTTTCCTCTGATGCAACATTTAATTTCTGCTACAGTCATTGGCATTTTCACTCGAATCAGTAATTTTTTCTATAAACCCCTGTAAAAACTCCTGCAAGACACCAAAATGTCTGTACAAGAGTCGCGTTCTCCCATCTTTGCTGATAACTGGCGAGTTCGGACTTCTTCAGGAATAACCCACCCCTACTATCATTTAGCACAGCTATTCTTGATCATCTCCGAATTCTGTGAGCCTGTATACTTGTATATGGACACAAATCTCCTGAGTCATCCGTAATAATGACACTAGGGGGTATATTTACTAAACTGCTGGTTTGAAAAAGTGGAGATGTTGCCTATAGCATCTTGCTGTCATTTTGTAGAATGTACTAAATAAATGAAAGCTAGAATCTGATTGGTTGCCATAGGCAACATCTCCACTTTTTCAAACCCGCAGTTTAGTAAATCTAGCCCTAGGGCTTATCCTATATACCATGGAAATGGAATAGGACAACTGATATATACTGAACTAGCAGAACAGCGGATAGGACATGAAAGTAGAGAGAGAGCCACCTGAGATGGTCCATTCTAAAAGGACACGTTGAGGTTTTCTCATGGATCCAACAAAAAGGCAGAGTTCCCACAGCCTGGCAGACACCGTGACTCCGTACTGTAAAAGCATCACAATTACTTTGACTTCAATTAAAACGGCTCTCTCATCTGTTCTCCGAGGGCTATCTGCCACTTAAGGTCTACCTCCGGGCTGGTCCATGTGAATGCACTGCATTTAGTATTGTGGGCTCCAGATGCATCATTCATGAGCGATCTTAACAATGAATACATCAGTGTTCGCAAGATTGGCTTTCCCCCCCAGGAGCCGCCTCTTATCATGATACGATTAATGAGAAGGGGGGTGATCCTCATTCTCGTAAGAGTAAACAGTCATTAATTCCTGAGGGGGGCCTGTGCCAATGGGGACGAGCAGGTGAAGCTACTTATCCGAGAAGCAGGGACTTCTGGGTATCAGTCAGACCAATGTTATGTGACCCCGTGACACAAAGTCTAATAATATGGTCCTTGGGTATTTTCGGCAGAAGCGGCTTCCCCAGAGGCTACAGGCCGGCTGTAAACTTGCTGTTATAAGGACACATGTAAATTAAAGGGTAGTTGATGTCTCGTTACAGGAACGTGTGTTACAGTCATCAAGGGAGGAATGTTATCAGCATTCTGGAGGGCCGGAATCTCAGTGTTCTATACCACATGGCTCCTCAAAGCTGATTGGCTGGCTTAAAGCAAAATGTATCTTATACAGCAACGTGCCAATGGTTCACAGTTTGGACAGGAAAAGGATAAGCACATGGGAGAGATTGAATACAACAGACCCAGTTTCGAACAGCGAGCCCCTTATCGACACTGTTTTGTGGTTTCAAGCCATTAAAACTAAATTCATTTGAAATGCCATGTAAAAAAAATACTAGCTATATTACATGACAGTATTTTATAATCTAATCTTTGTAAAAAAAAAAGGTTTGATATGAATCTGCATGACATCAGCGTTATTTTTTTTTCCAGTGCCTTATGGCTGGAATACACCACTTAAAACTCATGAGCACAGCAACAATGTTACAAGAAAGCATCAGTAACGGTTGTTGCTGCCTGTCCTTCCCTATTGTAGCTAATGGTGCAGGGACAGACTTAAGAGGCCAAACTACTTTCTGAGTCACTGGCTAAAATCTCCAGCTCACAAGTCAATAAAGTAGAAACATTTTAATATAGGTTTATTTTTGTAGGAGATGCAACATAAAATGTAATGCAAAATAATAATAATAGTAAATCTTATTAGTAGCTGGCGGATGGGAAAGTGTATAGACTCCTTTAACATTGCATAATACCATTCATTTGATGTTTGTAATGAGAAGACAACACATTATATAAATATGCCAGTAGCAACAAATGTCTTTGTTTAGAACAATTCAAGTCTAATATGGGAAAAATGTGAGTTAAATGAGGATTTTGGGACAGAGACATCACTGAAGCACAATCGATAGCACTCATCCTTGTAATTCAGGTGAATGCACCAAAAAATGTCATCATCATCATCATCATCAACATTTATTTATACAGCGCCAGCAAATTCCGTAGCGCTTTACAATTGGGAACAAACATTAATAAGACAATACTGGGTAATACATACAGACAGAGAGGTAAGAGAACCCTGCTCGAAAGCTTACAATCTATAGGACAATGGGAGTTGGAAACACAAGGGCATGTGCTACATCATATTGCACACTGGACCGGCTAGAACGCAAAGGTAAAAGTACTGAGTGGGCTGTGTGTGTAGCAATGTTGGTCAGAGGGTTGTTGTCTTGTGTTAGCTGTGTAGAGGGTGGTAATAGGGTAATCTAGGGAAATTAAGATGATGGTTGAGGAATATCATAACCTTGACTGAAGAGGTGGGTTTTCAGTGTATTCGTCAGGTAGACTTCAAAATCCCATCTATCTCCATAATGATGATACGAACTCTCATTTATTTAAGTTGCTACTCTTAAAAAACTTTTACAACAGTGCGGAACCACTTACGAGCAATCGCTCAGCAGAAGGTTACGATGAGGTCAAGTTGTGAGTAAGATCTGTCTTTCCACAGGTCTTACCACCTTGCACTGAGGCCATGTCCTTACAATAAGGTTCATAATCACAGCCTGTCGTGCACGTCTTTTGCAGGGTAAAGTATGCCGATAAACAGCCAAAATTATTAGCTTTCTGCCTCTTACACTGGATGGAGAGGACAAGAAACATAATTCTGTATTTTGCAGGCGTTGATGTGTACAATTACGGTCGTTAAATTGGTAGTCGAGGGATAATCGTGTTTCAAAGAACATAACCGGTCACTGCTGGATGGTGGATTCTCGGAAGCGAAGGTAGAGGATGAGGGGGGCGGGGGGTGTAACAAGACGATTTTCTGTCCTCAACAGAAAGAACAAAAGGTTTCTTTCGAGACAGAACATGTCTGCAAGGTACAGATTACTGGTGTGACAATATTGGAGAGTCATTCTCAGAGAAGCAGGTACATATCTGTTCTTATGTCAACTGGCTATCCATTACCAACGTCCAATTAGACAAAGAGCTGCAGACCATGCCATCAGCTCAGTAGTAGCTGTGGCATTATGTCGTACGATCTGAGTGTTCAGCAAGGACCACCCAATGACCAAGTACCTGAGCCATCTGGCTACACAGGCGGATGGCCAATGTGCACTGATCTGGTTGTCCGGATTGCACAGAATGTCCAACTGCAGCCAGATCACAGGATGACCACCACCCACCTGTCACCATACTAGATCAAATCTTATTCCAATGAGCTACCACGTCCAATCTGATTTACGATACAGTCATAGCGACCGATGTAATCATACAAAGCTTTCCGGGATGTGGAGAATTTACTGGTGCCAACGTTGTTCGGTGCGGATGCCTCAGACATGTGACCTAGAATTCTGAGAATTATAAAGAGGGAACTTTAAAAAAAAAAAACACAAGATTTGGCACGGTGTCTATCTATATCTAGTTTTCCCACCGCAAACAGATGACAATATGGATGCCGATTTTGAAGTGTCCAGTAGTGTAATCACACTGCCGTACTCTGATCTCACACACTTGGGACAGGGCCAATTAATCAAAGTCAGACGGGTCTGTTTCAACGGAAGAAACGCCGGCACATAGTTTTTACAATTATTACCCAAATCCTATAAGTGTGAGAACCCAAACAAACAGTCTTGAGGATCAAAGGGAGCATATATTAGCAAATACTTGCAGTTTGCAGCCTCTGTTGCTCCACCTGGGGTTAGCTCTCATATCATCCAGATCCTTTCAATGCACCCAAACAGGTTTGTCTAACGGGAATGAAGAAATGATCTGGGATCAACAGGGTCTAGGTCCAAAACAGGGTCCTTTTAACCAATGCATTTCGCTGCCACACAGGGCAACTTCTTCAGAGGAATTCTCCATAGGGAAGTCACACTATGATTTACCTGGTAGGTGGTGGCAAGTTCATTAACTGAATGCTTCTTACAAGAGACCAGATCAATACGATAATTACTGGTATGAGTTAGATGCAGAGATCACAACACTCATTTATAAAATCAAAAAGAAGGTATTCGTTTCCCCCTAGGAAATTAAGTCATACTAGCCACCTCTATTTGAATTTCCGGGTAGGTGTCCCAAGAGGGCAGGATATTCACCTTCCTAGTGAAGTGAGCAGGATTCGGGCCTGCATGACGCGTTTCACCACAAATTGTGCTATCCTTCCTTAGGATAAACATAATTTGAATTTCGAAGGTCAAAGCTTTTCCGTTTTTCTTCTACTTGACAGTGAATTCTGTATTTAACTTCTAAGAGCTCGATAACCAATTTACCACTGTCCCCTCTTTCCAAGTAAACCTGACTATGTCGGGGGTGTAATTTTTTTCAGAACTTTCTCTCTAGTTTATAAAACAAAAACAAAATCCTACACAGCCATTTTCGCAGGAACAAAGCCTACAAAGACTCCCGCAGCCATTGTCCGCAAAGTTCAGCTAAAATAATTTCACACAACAAATAACATCAACTGAACACAAAAACTCAACTGACAGCCTTCTGAACAGATGTACCAGCTGGAGTGCTTACATGTTGTGCTCATTGTGTTAGAGCAGAACTTTGTAATAAAGACATAATGGTCAGCCCTGAAAACACTTCGTCTACGCCGCAAAACTTTACTCACTTTGAATACAATTCCGCAGGTCAAATGTTTGTCAGAAAAGTTTGTTCTGTGGATCGAATCAGTGTCAAACGCCTAAAGAGCATTATCTAGCGTCACATTTGAGCAATTTCACTACGAGTGTGCAAGGAGCAGCGAGGAATGCTTGTGAAGAACGATGAGTAGGATCGTCAGCATTGCGCAAAATGTTTTCCTTGATCCAGATTGGCGCATAAAGTTTTACTGCGCAGAATTAAGCCACTAGTGTTCCTAGTTATACCCCACATACATAGCAGGATGAATCAGCTGCGGTCATCCCAACTTTACTCATCCCATGAAAACTCTGACCCGGAGTATTTACTCCGCAGTTGTCATTTGTGGACGTTGGAAAAAGAAGTTTCCGCATGGTTTAGGACTTCATAAATAAGCCTCCTAATCACACACTCTGAAAAGGACACACAAAAAAACTTTCGCTTCCATCTAAAGTGATGGTCCAACGCGTTAATTCCTCCACCGGATACAACATAAACCTTGTAAGATGTAACCTAATGAGACTTTCCTCATGTAGTTCCAAATTCAAATCTACATAGAGGAATTCGAAAAAGGACAAAGCACAAGGTTCTCGTCTGTTACAATAAAAAACACAAAAATGGAAAATAAATGTTTTTATTTTTTTAGAATGTTGAATATTTTATGCAAACAATTCAAAGCTTATTCACCCATAGTGTTTATATCCCTCTAAAGGACACCTGAAATGTGCTCTAACTGATTGAAATAAATCTTTTATCACTGTGTATATATATCTGGTTTCCTATACTTTATTTTATATATATGCAATTCTAGTATAGATCAGCACAATCTACTCTCCCTTGTAATCAGCCCCTTCAAGCTGCGTGCAAGGTCATGCTAATTGTGTTGGTCTCTATAATGTTGAGTGTAATGCACCAAGTTCATTGTAAAAAAAAACAACAAAAAAAATACAGAATAATCAGAATATCCGGGAGACTCCTATATTATTGGGGGACCTCCTGGACTATTGCAAAGTGGGTGGTGGCATGCTGTAGGTAAGTCTGGTACAAGTCCATTTACTAAACTTATTAAATAAAACATTTTCATTGTAAACGTATAAATAATTTAATATTATTTGGACAAATAAACACACAGCAATAGATATGCATCTCCGCAGCCCAGGGTAACTTTATTTGCTTTCTAAATAAGATCTATCCAGCAGACGCAGACTACCGTTCACACCTAGCAGCGAACACACGTTGCACAACGATCCCACCAGTTTACACAAGCTCACACTTCTAGGGATCCTCAGCCAAGGTGCAGTCAGATAGTGGTTAGAGGAAGCCGGCCGGGCCTTGGGCCTGTGAAGCGGAGATTATAAATATATCGGGCCTCTGTGTGTGTTATGTAACATGACCCAGTATAATGTGCTCACTGGCCCAGCGCGCTCTAGATAGGATGGCGGATCTTGGCTGCGCTGGGTGGCTTGTGATTGCCTGTGATTTATTTAAAGCCTGGAATTAATACAGAACCTATTATTGGCTCAGCGGGAATGCCTTACAAACAGTTTAAACATAGACCTGTTGTTGGAACGGTCGCAGGCTCAGTGGCAAGCTGCCGATTCCTATGAAAACATCCTGTAACAACTGGATTATTTTTAGAGGAGCTGCTACGGGCGGGATAACGGCAGAAGGGTGTGAGCAGGAACCCCAGACCGGGTGTTACTGCAGACAGACAGGGGATTGCTGCAAGCGTACTTCAGCCAATTAGAAGCTGTGGAGTTAAGGGCCCACTCTGGACTTCAGCCAGAATCGCATTTTCTAATTATTAACAAAATCGCATTGAAACAAAGCCACAGTAACTATGCTCCAGAGACCAAATAATTAACCTGTTCTTTACTGCTAGGGTATAGGGCATCTTGTATAGTTGCTGAGATTTAAGGAGCACACTGGTTGGCCGGGCAGGATCACTCTAGATGTGATATGCAACGATCTGGGTAGACTACATACACATGCCAACACTTCGCATCCCTTGGACACGTTTATAATACGGAAAGGTCACTGGTGCAGCTCAGGGGGTGCCTTAGAAGGCATTGCTGAGGCCTTGAGGCTGTTTTGAGAATCTTTATGACACAAGTCTTCTTATGAAGGGATCGAAGGGTGAGAATGACCCCACTTAGAGCGTCAGGTGGGGTAGAGGTAAAATAAACTGGGCACCAGGTGCCGTTAGGAGTGTTATATTCTTTATTTGATTTTATAACTGGGTTCTGGTCACAGGAGTCAGGTTTTCCAGAAACTACGTATCCACTACTGAAATCCCAGGTCAGTCGTCAGGCTAAGGACACCTAGGAGAGAGAAGTAGCACTGTGCAGATCTCATGTGTACAGCAGCAGCAGAACCTGAGAATTACACCCTGTATACACAACAAGAGAAGTGGCACTGTGCAGTTCTCATGTGTACAGCAGCAGAACCTGAGAAGTACACCCTATATACACAACAAGAGAAGTGGCACTGTGCACCTCTAATATGTACAGCAGCAGCAGAACCTGAGAATTACACCCTGTATACACAACAAGAGAAGTGGCACTGTGCAGCTCTCATATGTACAACAACAGAACCTGAGAATTACACCATGTATACACAACAAGAGAAGTGGCACTGTGCAGCTCTCATATGTACAACAACAGAACCTGAGAATTACACCCTGTATACACAACAAGAGAAGTGGCACTGTGCCGCTCTCATATGTACAGCAGCAGAACCTGAGAATTACACCCTATATACACAACAAGAGAAGTGGCACTGTGCAGCTCTCATATGTACAGCAACAGAACCTGAGAATTACACCCTGTATACACAACAAGAGAAGTGGCACTGTGCCGCTCTCATATGTACAACAACAGAACCTGAGAAGTACACCCTGTATACACAAGAGAAGTGGCACTGTGCCGCTCTCATATGTACAGCAGCAGAACCTGAGAAGTACACCCTGTATACACAACAAGAGAATCTTACTACTACCACTAATCATCGTTTCCAATACAGGAGCACATTGCGGGGAGGAAGGTTTATACCAGTGCTTCCCAGTTCCAGTCCTCAGTCCAGGTCTTACGGATCTCCATGCCTGAACACATCGTTAGTGCCTCAAACATTCTGATTTTAGCCCTGTGCCACAAACATGGATATCCTCAAAACCAGAAACGTTACAGGGGGGTGAGGACTGGATTTGGGAACCACTGGCTTAGACTATCATCCCATTTCACTGTCTGCTTATTGTCTATGGGAACAGATGACGCCAAACAGGCTACAGCAGCAAATGTCCTATTCGCACCTCAACTACCAGGAACAAGATCCGCCTCATACACTAGATAACACTAGAACAGGATTTCCAGGTACAAATGGCTGCTGGGCGGGTTATATAGCTCTCTACAATTACTATCATACGTAACATCATTATAATGTCATCTTGGGATTTTATTTACTCTTTTTATAATATTAACTTACAAAGCCAAGGTGATACGCAATAAAATAAAAAGTGTCAATTCTGTATATAGCTTTTATAGAGAATGTCAAATTCTACTGTAAATTGGTTAATATTGGGAAAACAATAGTGACTTTCCAGGGAGAAAAGTGGCTTTATTCAGCTGGAAAGGCTTCACGCCACAGGGGAAACCCAATACCAGTTTGGGTAACATGGCAGCCTATGGATTGGTGAAGACAGAGAGAAATGAGAACACGGATACGAGCTGATTGCAGCCTGTTACATTCTGTCAGTGCAGATTACGAACAGTGCAACTATGTGTCTGGGTGATTATATTGTACCGTGATCAATACTCATTGAGGATCAGAGGGAGCTGGTGCACAGCTAAAAGCTGCTGTAATTCAGATCCTGATGTCACTAAAAAAGTCTGATTGGGGGCTGTAAATTACAGCACCTGTTTCATGTGCACCAATTTCCAATGTGCATTTATATTTCGGAGAGGACATCCGATGCCCCCCATCCAGGCTGCCCCTTTCTACAGTCACCTCTGGCGGAGGGGGTACAAGCACTTGTCTCGCTTTGCTGGCTGGCAGACGGGAGCGCTCAGCTGGATCTGCAGAAGAACAGCCACTACCTCAAAGAGCAAACTCTGGCAAGTCCTGGGAGGCCTGGAAATCACCCCCCCACAACCCCTGGCTCCTGTTCCCTGCCTTGGCAAGAAAACGTCAGGATCCTGCCACATCCATGCGAGCGACGTCTCTGCCAACTGTACATTACTCCGCGCTGGAAGCCACCCAGCGCTGGCCCTCTCTCCCTAAAAGCATTAAATAACAGTAACCGCTGACATCGTCCTCCCCGGCTCACAGATAAACAGTCCTAGGGATTGTACAGTAGCAGGACAGAGCCAGGATTGCCAAAAAAAAAAAAGTGAATGAAAAAACAAAACAATACAAAGGGAGTTTCTTTGAAGATTAAGAGCAGCTGATGTAATAGGAAGAGGAGATCTCGCAGCTGACTCTTTATTGGGGGGAACAATGCAATGCTCCCATATTTTGGGCCCGTTCCCAGCCCCGTCGTAATCTGCAGGTTGCTATACAACACCATGCAGAAAGGGAGCTTGTTGCTAGTACAAATGAATCCTGGATAATCCGTGCCCATTGATGGTGGAAGAATAGCAACAGAAAGACCCGATTTCCCAGCACTTTCTGCAGTATCCTGGACGACAATAATCTTCTAGTCTTCCTCCCTAGTGGGCTACCTTGGGCTGAGTCGCTGGGCTACCTGCACTTCTATCCCTTTAAAATGTAGGCTGCTGAACAGAATCTCCAACGGACCATCCCCTGCCTCCCCCCCAAACAGGGGAGCTGGGTGGTCAGCAGCAATAGATGCGGTACATAAACATTCACACTATAAATCTGTAACATTAGATTAGAAATGAGTCACAGAATTCTATCAGCGTGATAAGTCACATGACCGACACCCCTTTAAATAGTCGATAAATATATACAAGCGAGTGACATTTTCATGCCCAGAACCACTAATTCCCAAACAAGGCAGTCATCATCAACATTTATTTATATAGCGCCAGCAGACTCTGTAGCGCTTTACAATTGGGAACAAACAGTAATAATACAATACTGGGTAATACAGACAGAGAGGTAAGAGGGCCCTGCTCACAAGCTTACAGTCTATTGGACAATGGTTTGATACACAAGGGTAAGTGCTACATCATATTGAATATTTGTCCAGTTAGAATGTAAAGGTTACAAAGTATTTAGTGGGCTGTGTGATCAGTCACACAACTATGTTGTTCAGAGGGTTGTTGTCTTGTGTTAGCTGTGTAGAGGGTGGTAATAGGGTAAAGTAGGGAGATTAAGAGGGTGGTAGATATTATAAGCTTGCCTGAAGAGGTGGGTTTTCAGAGAACGCTTGAAGACTAGAGGAAAGTCTTATTGTGCAAGGGAGGGAAAAAAGTCCTGTAACCGGGAATGGGAGGATGTGATGAGAGTGGAAGAGAGACGTAGATCTTGTGCAGAACGGAGGTGTTGAGTTGGGAGATATTTTGAGACAAGTGAGGATATGTATGTCGGCGCAGTGTTGTTGATGGCCAGACACACAAGGGTTAACAGATCATGACTCACAATCCAGAACCATTGGATACTTATTCAACCAAACAAGAACCACATTCAAACCAAATAAGACTCTACCGTACCAGTGTATGATGACAATGTAATATTAAACTAAATGTGCTTTATAGACAGGCAGCCCTATAGCTATCTATCAGAGAAGGATGTATATACATACTACTACATATACGTTTTTTTATTATTATTTAATATTATCTTTGCAATGCCTTCTGCTTTTTATACATGATAAAAAAACACAAACAAGGGACCTGCAATGTGAAATAACTAAATAAAATATTGGGTAGAGACAAAAGAACAAAACAAAACGGAGCGTGAAGAAAGCAAACTAATATCGTGTTTGCACCGGGAATAAGCAGCTCATCAGTCTCTTGTGTATCTGAAAATGATTCCAGCAAAGTTTTTTTTATTGCCGTTATATTAGACAAATCCTTCATATTGAACTACAGTCTCTCGCAGTGCAGTAACCCAGTGGTTCCCAAACTGTGTGCCGCTGCTCCCTGGGGTGCCTCAGCGATCTCACAGGGGTGCCAGGGCCAGGGCCGGAGGAAAGAAAGGGAGGGGACTACTTGCTAATTATTTTGGCTTAGGGGCGCCTTGAAAAAATTATGGAGACCCTAAGGGTGCCTTGAACTGAGAAAGTTTGGGATCCACTGCAGTAACCCCTTACATCAGTACTGAGCACAGAGAATGCACCAAGTGACACTGAGTATTACTCCTCCGATCCTTGTTACTGTAACATTATATCATACTGAGTGACAGTAAGGATATTGTACAATGCACTGTACTGGGTACAGGAGGGAAATACAAATATCTTATTGTAATTGTACAACGTTGTTTTGGAAATCTCAAGTTCAAAACAGGGCACGCACGAATCAAGGCCTTACCAGCAGCACAGAGTGTTTAAGCCCAGCAGCTTCGAGCCTGTAAACGTTAACAGCAGCACAGAGTAACAAGGCGCCTCTCCGGTCAACTCAGGATGGAACAAGATTCATAAGTAAAATTAGCTCTTTTATGTTGGTCTATAGCAGCCTGAGCATTACTGTGCTGTTTAATCAATGTACAATACAGTGTTTTTCTGTCACTACTGTAATTAACCATTCTAACACCGGAACAGTATTTGCATAACAACTTACAGATCATCATCATCATCTATTTACATAGCGCCAACATATTCCGTAGCGCTTTAGAATCGGGGACAAACATAGTAAACTAATAAACAAACTGGGTAAAATAGACAAAGAGGTGAGAAGGCCGCTGCTCGCAGGCTTACAATCTATGGGAATTTGTCACGGATATGCTCCCAGCTGCCATAACTTTGGGGTGTTCGCTGTATGAGGTCACACACGATTTCAGCCCGCAGTCTCTCTCTACCTATCACACAGGTTATAGACCTACTGAATCGCCTCCATAGACAGCTCTCTCACACCCCCAGACACTTCAGATTTGCCACCACCTATTGATTACGGGCAATAGGACCCCAATATACTGTCCCACGCTGGCACACAAGGCTTCTAGCTATCCACAGACTAGCAAGACCCACACCAGCAAGCACAGGGTTAACTCTTCACAACTCCAGACGGTTACACAAATGCAAGCACACACAGCTTGTTAATCAAACGTATCCACAAATCGCACAACCGACATTCAAAGGGTTAACTTGGCCGAGCTATATTCTTCTTAACAGGCTAATGGACTCGTTAGAGTATCAAGGATGCAACATATTAAATTATAGATTTAATATACAAAAATACAGGGCATTCAGATAAAAAAAAAACCCCGAACAACAATTAATAGATTGACATAACAAGCAAAGCAGGATAAAATAAAAGGAGTTACATTCAGATTCGCACTTACATGAATTGCATTCTGGCCAAGGGAAATTTGGCTTGGAAGATGGACAGCTGATCAATGTGAATTGATTTCCCATAGATCAATCCAAGTTGTGACACCAGCCAATTGTACCCAAGGGGTGGGGTTGGGAAAAACAAACCATGTATTGCATACTGTATAGTCCTGCATAGTGCAAGAAGGTCTCACTATAGCATCATGGGGAATAAACCAAATCATTCTGCTGCTCTTCCGATTTGACAAAATGCTTTATGTAAATAACTCTTCTTTTCATTCAATATATCCTGCTATCGCCACAAACAGAAGTCCTATCTCTGGCATAACAGGGGTGTTTCTGTCGCAGGTGCGGATCTGCTCTACTTAGTAAGTAGAGCCCAAGAAATCAGATGGGGTCATTAGATGAAAGTACAATTAAGTTTTGTGCTTTTTCACTGCTGGGACGAGAAGGATAAATTGCCGCAAATAGTTACACAGAAATGCAACAGATAACAATTGGAAATTGAATTAAACAGTTTGGTGCAAACAACGGCCTGATCTGAGGTAGTCCTGTAATCTTCTCTGACCCCCCCAGAATGAGCACAGGAGAGGCGCAGCACTTGGTGACATTAAGAGCAGCCCTCACACAGCCAGGCACAGATGCATTAGAAGGTTAAACCACGGCAATCTTGCCAGATCTGATGTTAATAAACTAAGAGCAAATACATTTTTTCGGGAGGGTGGACGGCAGCCAGGAAAGGACCAGCTGTGGCGACTTCCTAACAGATTTTTTATAGGCCCGATACTCAGCGCACATTTCTGGAAAACATTCCCCTTGTATACAAAACATCATCTCGCCCTCACTGCTTCTCATTAATAAAATAATCCAGTCTGGCAGCAAACATAAGCTCATGGAGGGAGAGGAAAAGCAAACAGCGCACAGAACGGGCCCAGGATCGTGCACTTCCAGACTACCCCGTCAGTAATTTAATACTTCCTGGTGGATCGGGCCAGCTCCGCGCACTGCAACTGTACTGAGCCACGAGCCAAGTCTATCCCGAGACGTAGTGCTCAGCGCAGCCCTTACGGCCCTGATACCGCTGATAAACGTCCAGGCTGAACTATCAGCGGTTCAACCTGGACCACAATATTCTGATTACGCCAGGTTGCATATTAAAAGGAACAATTTATCTTCAAAGTAATGTACATCTTACAGATTTCTTGCTTTTTTTCAGGGTAACTATAACACCAGGGGGAGTGCACCGCTAGAGGAACCAGACTGCATGGCCGATAAATATAACAAAGTTGAAATAACGTTTGCAGTGCAGAAAAATTTATCAACTCATGCTTTACTGAATGCTTGTGGAGGGGAAAAAAAATACAAAGTAACAAATTAAGTTGGATATATAAACTTTGTTTCATATAGAGGTGTGTCACACTACACACTGCACAAGTGTGACAGGATTCTCACATCATTACTCTGTGCTGCTGGGGGCCCTGCTCCTTCCACTATATAACTCTCAGTCTGTGGCTTCCAGCTGCCTCCATTCCCCTGCTCGCGTCATGTCACTGCCCCTGTCACATGCAGCCCTGTCCTCATTAACACATCACTCATCTCCTGATATACTCTGTGCTGCTGGGGACCCTGCTCCTTCCACTAAATAACTCTCAGTCTGTGGTTTCCTGCTGCCTCCATTCCCCTCCTCACATCATGTCACTGCCCCTGTCACATGCAGCCCTGTCCTCACTAACACATCACTCGTCTCCTGATATACTCTGTGCTGCTGGGGACCCTGCTCCTTCTACTATATAACTCTCAGTCTGTGACTTCCTGCTGCCTCCATTCCCCTCCTCACATTATGTCACTGCCCCTGTTACTTGCTCACTACTATAATCACACAAACGGACAAATAACTGCCTCCCACAAGATCAGCATAGTAATCTCCTGAAATAGTCTGTGCTGCTGTGAACAATCCAATAAGACAGGTATTGCTCTATCCCACCTCAAATTAAAACTGGGTGCACTCAGACATGCAGACGAGACCATTACACTTTAAATACGAAGCAACCAACAAACCATGAAGACTATTTAGACCTAGCAGTGATCACGTTACAAGATGAATACATACACAATTTACAAGATCTCACATTTGCAGAGATCTTCAGCCCATTTGCAATCAGTTAGCACTATGACAAATCTGGGCCAGCCTCTGATGTCAACAAGCTGCTAAGACAATATAAACACAGATGCTGGGGTAAAAATGAACGTACAAGCTTTATCTACGGGTGACCAATAACACCACGCACAAGTCACAAATCCAGCATGTGCCGTGATACTGTAAAGTCTGTTCTACTTGGGTGGGGACCGTGCTGTGGGCTGAGCCTGTTCCTAGGGATGGGATAGGCTGCATTACCAAGAGCATTGGTTCATCCAACAAAATGGCCACCTCCACAGGGTGCAGACGACAAGCGCTCAATCATCCTATTTGGTGGAATATTTGATGCCCTCTCTCTCTTACCCTGCTTTTTCTTCTTCAGCTGCTGAATCTGGTCCATCCTCTTGATTAGGATCTTGCATTTGTCCGGTTTGACGCTGAAGTTGTCTATATCCCCGATATTTGCAGAGAGCAGCTCAGCCAGCTCCTCTAGGTATTTGTTTTCTTGCTCTCGCCGACGCTTCTCATTGCTGCAATAAACAAAAAAGACATGAACATTAGTTTGGAGGGTGTGGAGAGATTGCCATGTGCTCCTTATGCCACTTGCTCAGAAGGGAGCTTCTCACACATCTCTGCAAGTATTGTGCAGGTTACATGACTGTTAGGTCAGATATTGATAGAGTGCGAACGCTCCCACAATCATGTGTTATCAAACAAACACACATCGCATCTGTTCATTTGGTTTTATAAACTTCCTAAAAAATCACCATCAGCGGTGGAGCAATGTCGGACAAATGTGGCAGTGTGTACGCACTCACCACCACCAGCACTGTAGGCAGATATCTATACAGTGTACACAGTCACCATCATTTCAGCAGATGGTTATGAGAGATGAAGATCACAGATCTGACTGTAAATCGTGTAGGTGTGTACACAGGAATCAGTATGTTCATCGGGACTTTCAATTATTGGTGAACTCGTTACAGAAAGGGCATCTGAAATAAAACTGTATAGGTGTGCACTCAGATTTATTTGCATAATGACAGCCCTCTAATTCATATAGGATATAACAAAGGACAATGTTAAAACCTTAAGCAATCAATCATCCTTTGCACAGGGTTGCACTGAACAGAATACTCTGGATTCAGCCCTTCAGGGTGATGTTTTTAATATTTATTACACTTTTAAACCTTTAATGTCCAGATCTCTCAGCTTGGGGGAGGGGGGGGGGGAGCTGCCCCCACCGGACCCCTGTATTTGAGAAAGTCAACACTGCGCTGCAATCGCATCACGAGAGGCCCCAGGGAGAACGTATGGGGAGGTAATTATACATAGGCAGAGCAGACTGACAATCCTCACGTCTTGTACCACGATGCTTCTCAGCACTGCTGTGTGGTACAAGCAGCCCTTTACAGAACCACATGTCCCTCCACAGTTCAGGCAGCATAAAGCTACGGCGCCCTGCAACTGAATGTTATTTAATTCAAGTTATTTTCAAGTCAAGTGAGCACTAAAGAGGTCTGGTCACCGCGTGAGTAATGCAAGTCACTTTGTGTCAGTGTTACCTGCGTCACCAATTAGAACTATTGCCGTCCTCAATGAGGATTACGTACAGAAAGCTGCCCACACAGTGTTGTCTGCCATAATATATCAACCCGCTTCCCATGGCGAGCAGAGTGATGCAGGACAGAGGGGAATAATCTCTTGTTTGCTCCAGAGAAGGGAGCATCTGATCTATATCATCTGATAGAACATAAGCACAACAAATCCAATTTTATACAGGAAACATGGCCTGTTTGGAAATCTATAAAAGGTTAATGGAATAACTCTGAGTCTGTGGCTTCCTGCTGCCTCCATTCCCCTCAGCACATCATGTCACTGCTCCTGTCACATGCAGCCCTGTCCTCACTAACACATCACTCATCTCCTGATATACTCTGTGCTGCTGGGGACCCTGCTCCTTCCACTATATAACTCTCAGTCTGTGGCTTCCTGCTGCCTCCATTCCCCTCAGCACATCATGTCACTGCTCCTGTCACATGCAGCCCTGTCCTCACTAACACATCACTCATCTCCTGATATACTCTGTGCTGCTGGGGACCCTGCTCCTTCCACTATATAACTCTCAGTCTGTGGCTTCCTGCTGCCTCCATTCCCCTCCTCACATCATGTCACTACCCCTGTCACATACAGCCCTGTCCTCACTGACAAATCCCTCATCTCCTGATATACTCTGTGCTGCTGGGGACCCTGCTCCTTCCACTATATAACTCTCAGTCTGTGGCTTCCTGCTGTCTCCATTCCCCTCCTCACATCATGTCACTGCCCCTGTCACATGCACCCCTGTCCTCACTGACACATCACTCATCTCCTGATGTACTCTGTGCTGCTGGGGACCCTGCTCCTTCCACTATATAACTCTCAGTCTGTGGCTTCCTGCTGCCTCCATTCCCCTCCTCACATCATGTCACTGTCCCTGTCACATGCAGCCCTGTCCTCACTGACACATCCCTCATCTCCTGATATACTCTGTGCTGCTGGGGACCCTGCTCCTTCCACTATATAACTCTCAGTCTGTGGCTTCCTGCTGCCTCCATTCCCCTCCTCACATCATGTCACTACCCCTGTCACATACAGCCCTGTCCTCACTGACACATCCCTCATCTCCTGATATACTCTGTGCTGCTGGGGACCCTGCTCCTTCCACTATATAACTCTCAGTCTGTGGCTTCCTGCTGCCTCCATTCCCCTCCTCACATCATGTCACTACCCCTGTCACATGCAGCCCTGTCCTCACTGACACATCACTCATCTCCTGATATACTCTGTGCTGCTGGGGACCCTGCTCCTTCCACTATATAACTCTCAGTCTGTGGCTTCCTGCTGCCTCCATTCCCCTCCTCACATCATGTCACTGCCCCTGTCACATGCAGCCCTGTCCTCACTAACACATCACTCATCTCCTGATATACTCTGTGCTGCTGGGGACCCTGCTCCTTCCACTACATAACTGTGTGTGACTTCCTGCTGCCTCCATTCCCCTCCTCACATCATGTCACTGCCCCTGTCACATGCACCCCTGTCCTCACTAACACATCACTCATCTCCTGATATACTCTGTGCTGCTGGGGGACCCTGCTCCTTCCACTATATAACTCTCAGTCTGTGTCTTCCTGCTGTCTCCTTTCCCCTCCTCACATCATGTCACTGCCCCTGTCACATGCAGCCCTGTTCTCACTAACACATCACTCATCTCCTGATATACTCTGTGCTGCTGGGGACCCTGCTCCTTCCACTACATAACTGTGTGTGACTTCCTGCTGCCTCCATTCCCCTCCTCACATCATGTCACTGCCCCTGTCACATGCACCCCTGTCCTCACTAACACATCACTCATCTCCTGATATACTCTGTGCTGCTGGGGGACCCTGCTCCTTCCACTATATAACTCTCAGTCTGTGACCTTCTGCTACCTCCATTCCCCTCCTCACATCATGTCACTGCCCCTGTCACATGCAGCCCTGTCCTCACTAACACATCACTCATCTCCTGATATACTCTGTGCTGCTGGGGACCCTGCTCCTTCCACTATATAACTCTCAGTCTGTGGCTTCCTGCTGCCTCCATTCCCCTCCTCACATCATGTCACTGCCCCTGTCACATGCAGCCCTGTCCTCACTAACACAATCACACAAGTGGACAGCTCACTGCCTCCCAAAAATCACAACGCTCAACATTCAGGTCATCTGATTGGCTACAGGATATTTTATCCCCGCCCATCCCAAAGTGGGTACATAACGGAGAAGCAGGAGGAGAAGAATGAACATAAACACTGTGCTCAGATCCTAGTCAAATACATCTTTAAAACATCAATCGGACACCCCCAGTAATCATACAACATTGCTGATCATGTCTCTTTAAAGTCTCTCTGTAACTTGCCATAAGATCATTTCTTTTTAAAGGTCACAGTGCGCCTTAGATGCTTCTTTTATTTTTTTGCGGGGGATTGTGGCCTTGATCAGAGATTGAAGCGTGGAAACAACATACAGATTACTATATCTCTATTAATATCTATCTATATTACTATATAGTACAGTATAAATATGTCACTCTATCCACAATAATCATCTATATATACACACAGGGAGCGCTAGATCACTTCTGTATATTTTTGGGGTATCCCATCGGCGTTCGATTGTTTTTTGTCCGAGATGACATCAGATAAAGAAATGATGCTGGAACCATCACTTTATAAACATTTTGGAAGAAAACAAAAACTCGATTTAAATAAAACATTGTTGTTGACAAGTATAGTAAGGCCACATGTTAATAAAAACTGGGCTCAGCTGCCTATAAGGAGCATTTTAAAGGGGAAAAAGATTGCAGGTAGCCCAGTGAGCTAGCCTAAGGTAGCCAACTATAGGACCGGCCCTGGAAACAAGGTGTAAAAAACAGAAAACAAAACTTGAATATAAACAGTACAAGTGCAAATAAACAGAAATGCAGCAAATGGACTAGAGCCGGTGAACTTCTAGAAAAAGCAGCTAATTGCCTGATGGCTGCAGAACAGGGGTAGACTGGGTTCATGCTCATCAGACAGATGACAGAGAATTGGTGCATGTAATGAATCACAGGCAGGTAAACGTGTATTACTGCCAGGCGGCTGGGTTTCCAGCTCCTGCTAATTGCCAGGACATACACCGGGGATCGACCACAAGCTTCTCGTGTTACACATCAGTGGAGCTCTAACTACCAGCAGCTCCCTGTGCTCGGCTAGTGATCCCAGGGAAGAGGGGCTGCTTTATGTAACGCCGGGGGCTAACCAGTTCAATGACTGCACACAGTGTGGGTACCAGCGGCTCCCTGTGCTGGGCTAGTGATCCCAGGAAGAGGGGCTGCTTTATGTAACGCCGGGGGCTAACCAGTTCAATGACCTCACACAGTGTGGGTACCAGCGGCTCCCTGTGCTGGGCTAGTGATCCCGGGAAGAGGGGCTGCTTTATGTAATGCCGGGGGCTAACCAGTTCAATGACTGCACACAGTGTGGGTACCAGCGGCTCCCTGTGCTGGGCTAGTGATCCCGGGAAGAGGGGCTGCTTTATGTAACGCCGGGGGCTAACCAGTTCAATGACTGCACACAGTGTGGGTACCAGCGGCTCCCTGTGCTGGGCTAGTGATCCCGGGAAGAGGGGCTGCTTTATGTAACGCCGGGGGCTAACCAGTTCAATGACTGCACACAGTGTGGGTACCAGCGGCTCCCTGTGCTGGGCTAGTGATCCCGGGAAGAGGGGCTGCTTTATGTAACGCCGGGGGCTAACCAGTTCAATGACTGCACACAGTGTGGGTACCAGCGGCTCCCTGTGCTGGGCTAGTGATCCCGGGAAGAGGGGCTGCTTTATGTAACGCCGGGGGCTAACCAGTTCAATGACTGCACACAGTGTGGGTACCAGCGGCTCCTTGTGCTGGGCTAGTGATCCCAGGAAGAGGGGCTGCTTTATGTAACCCTGAGGGCTAACCAGTTCAATGACCTCACACAGTGTGGGCACCAGCAGCTCCCTGTGCTCGGCTAGTGATCCCAGGAAGAGGGGCTGCTTTATGTAACGCTGAGGGCTAACCAGTTCAATGACTGCACACAGTGTGGGCACCAGCAGCTCCCTGTGCTCGGCTAGTGATCCCAGGAAGAGGGGCTGCTTTATGTAACGCTGGGGGCTAACCAGTTCAATGACTGCACACAGTGTGGGTACCAGCAGGTCCCTGTGCTGGGCTAGTGATCCCAGGAAGAGGGGCTGCTTTATGGAACCCTGAGGGCTAACCAGTTCAATGACCTCACACAGTGTGGGCACCAGCAGCTCCCTGTGCTCGGCTAGTGATCCCAGGAAGAGGGGCTGCTTTATGTAACCCTGAGGGCTAACCAGTTCAATGACCTCACACAGTGTGGGCACCAGCAGCTCCCTGTGCTGGGCTAGTGATCCCAGGAAGAGGGGCTGCTTTATGTAACGCCGGGGGCTAACCAGTTCAATGACTGCACACAGTGTTGGCACCAGCGGCTCCCTGTGCTGGGCTAGTGATCCCAGGAAGAGGGGCTGCTTTATGTAACGCCGGGGGCTAACCAGTTCAATGACTGCACACAGTGTGGGCACCAGCAGCTCCCTGTGCTCGGCTAGTGATCCCGGGGAAGAGGGGCTGCTTAATGTAACACCGGGGGCTAACCAGTTCAATGACCTCACACAGTGTGGGCACCAGCAGCTCCCTGTGCTCGGCTAGTGATCCCGGGGAAGAGGGGCCTGCTTAATGTAACGCCGAGGGCTAACCAGTTCAATGACTGCACACAGTGTGGGCACCAGCGGCTCCCTGTGCTCGGCTAGTGATCCCAGGAAGAGGGGCTGCTTTATGTAACGCCGAGGGCTAACCAGTTCAATGACTGCACACAAGACAAGCTGCCCAACCAACAGGGGGATGACTAGGAAACAATTGCACAGTGGCTCAGTGGTTAGCACTTCTGCCTTACAGCACTGTGGTCATGAGTTCAATTCCCAACCATGGCCTTATCTGTGTGGAGTTTGTATGTTCTCCCCGTGGGTTTCCTCCGGATGCTCCGGTTTCCTCCCACACTCCAAAAACATACTGGTAGGTTAATTGACTGCTGACAAATTGACACTAGTGTGTCTCTGTGTGTGTGTGTGAGTGTGTGTTAGGGAATTTAGACTGTAAGCTCCAATGGGGCAGCGACTGATGTGAGTGAGTTCTCTGTACAGCGCTGCGGAATTAGTGGCGCTATATAAATAAATGGTGATGATGATGAATCATTGGAACAGATCTTGGGGAATTAAAAGAACGTCGCTAATTTGCCTACAGCTCAAACAGATATAAGGAGACTACTACACAACTTGTTCTTTGTTTAGGGATCGGTCAGCAGCTTTGGGAAGGTGGGCAGTGTGCAGCAAGCAACATTCAAACATTGTTAATAGGGAAGACTTTTGGGGGGGGGAGGGGCTATACTTTTTAATATAGGGCACTTTCCTTTTATTAATGTCACACAAAATGTCATCTTCTTAACATTTCTCTCTTTGATTTACTAAACGGGTATCTTTGTTTAGTGTGTCTGTACACAGGGGTGCCGAGAGAGGGGGGGGGGGGCAGGTACAAAGTAACGGGGCCCAGGCCTGCTTGTGTTAAGGAAGGAGCCACCAACCTAGAGTTGCCATGCCCCCCTCGGCACCTCTGCAAGGGCCCTTAGAAGTTGCTGTACCGGGGCCCGAAATTTCTCTTGGCGGCCCTGTCTGTGCAAGACAACTTTGCAGCAGCGAGCTCTCACTTTACGTCCCTTCTTGGTCCTGGCGTTCGCTCAGCTTGGCTCACGCTCGGCCAGTCTAAACACCACCTCAGTTTGAGGACCACTGAACCGGGCACATAACTTATAAAACAGAACTGCTAATAGGATTTGCAGATATATCCATGAATATTTCAGGAGCTTCTCAGAATGGAAGATATTTCACATTAAATGGTGATCCTGCTGGGAGACATTATCCTAGCAGTAATCCTATTTATCGATCAGCACTGCAGTTAGCCTGCAATGACCGATAACAGAACAATAGGCTGCATTCAGCTGCAGTACAAGGAAGGGAGGAAACTTGTGTTCTAGATGGTCCTTTAATTCGTGAGAATACTAAATAACTAGGGGTCGCCTTATAGAGAAAAGCAAAAGACCGTTGGGAGAGAAGTAGTAACCATTCAAAAGAAATAAATACAAAATAAACAATAAAACAGCTACATATAAACCTCTAATGGATATGTGTCAACCTACTTCTGAACTTACACAGTTAGTGATGCTGATTTTCAGCAAAAAAATAATAATAAAGGTGTTTAAAAATAGAACAACATTATTACAAATAAAAATAATAATAATAATAATAATAATAATAATAATAATTTTATTCAAATCGAAAATGAAAAAAAATGATATATATCTTAAGCAAACCAATTCATTTTCTTCCTCGGAATCAGACAGACAAAAACGATTATAGTAAAGAGCAGATAATGAGCTAGGTGAAGCATGGCAGGAATTCACTTAGCGAGCAGACTGGTTGTCATGACAACACGGAAGCCGACCGAGGATATAGATCAATTCTCCTTACAGAGTCATCCACAGGCCGTGCTCTGCGCTACGCCGGGGCGCTCGTCAGCCTGCACAGTCATTAGCACAATGATAATTAAATTAAATGATTGTCGCTGTTATATCATTTCTGAAAGGCAGCGGGATGACAAATTCCCCCCCCCCCCAAATTGTATACAGCAGGGTTTACCAACCATGCTGGGGTCTTTCTAGCCCAGGGGTCAGGGAACGTTTTTACTCTCAAATATATTTCGATACGCCGACGTTACCCCCTTGATTTGAAAGGGAGGAAATCATATATTATTAATTATTGGAATTCAAAATTTTATTGAATCTATTCAAAATTTCTTTGAAAGCTTCAACTTCAAAACTTCAGGTTTTGGAGAAATGATGTTGCTTCATTTTTGATACGAGAGCATCAATATTGGGGCATTTTGATGTCAGAGCAATTTGGATACAGTCTTCAGCGGCCAATCGATTTCTCTGCTTTGTTTTTCTGTCCGTTAGAGTGGAAAATCCTTGTTCGCAAAGGTAGGTTGTTGCACAAGGCAGCAACTTTTTGACTGCCTCCTCGTGTGCAATTTTGATGCCTTTGCAGCTGTTGACATCCAAAAATATGACAGATCTGCTTTGTTTTCAAATGCAATACGTGCTTCATTATTACATCGAAGCTCAAGAAGTGCCTCTGCCAACCCTTGAGGCTCTTCTGGTACAACAGCAGTTTCACATTTAAAGGGGTCTACAATCCAACTGACAGCATGTGAATCAGCAGTATTACCCCCAGGAATTTCATTTTTACCCTATTTGGGGTAATTTACCCCTGTTCCCTGACCGCTGCTCTAGCAGGACGTAGTATCAGGAATTGTACAGGGTGTATTTTGTGTATATTGCAAGGTATTCCTGGGACTTTTAGCTGTACGTGATGGGCAGATTTCTACATCACCTCCACGGCGGCAGCAATCAGAGATCTGCCGACCTCTTTCAATGGACGCTTTGGCGCATTTTATATTGGGTGTACAATGCTATTGACACGATATAATAAGACAACTAAGCCATGTAAAACCTGTCCCTCATTGCCCTACGTTCTAGAAGAATAAAACAAACCTCTTTAGCAGCATTCTAGGAGAAACGAAGGAGGACCGGTTACTAATTTACTACCTATGGCCTTGTGCACCATGTAAAAATATAGATTTCCCCAGTGACCCTGTTCACCTGGGAGAGAGGAATAATTCTAGAGCACGGTTTATGCGTTACACTCTGCCTGCGTTTGGGAAGGGGAGTCAGCGTAGAGAGCTAGCTCTTGGGCCCAGCTTCCTCTACATCTCACAGCCCTCCTGCTCTGGAGGCAGCCGGTCCAGGAGATAGTACATAAAGCGTGCGCTGGATTTAATGTCCTTGCCTGAGCCAACAGGAGGGCGGAGTATGTAGCAAAGCAATAAAACGACATCAGAGAAGCCGACGACAGGTCCTCAGTTTAACGTTCTAAACGCGATAGCAGGCGGGATGCCGAGGTAAGTCATGATCCAAAACTATGCACAGTATCGCACAAAGCAAAGGGAGCGTGAAAATTCAGAACGGGGAGGTGCTCTGAGGTAAAAACGGAGCGAAAAGTGTGTAAACGCAGAATCCATTGGACACCCATCTTTTACTTGTTTGGTATAGGCCAGTGTTGGCTAACCTGTGACACTCCAGGTGTTGTGAAACTACAAGTCCCAGCATGCTTTGCCAATATATAGCAGCTTATTGCTGGAAGGGCATGCTGGGACTTGTAGTTCCACAACACCTAGAGTGTCACAGGTTAGCCAACACTGGTATAGGACATTCGCTACCTTGACAAAAATAAAGACGCCATCTTTCCCGTGTAATACGTTAGAGTCATCAGTTTCCTATCCCTGGCCCGTCTCAAGTTCCCATGAACATCAGTCACAACATCCGAAGGCCGCGCCAGGGCCCCTCTGACTGAGTTATTTAGAGACGGCCTCCATCTTGTGCACGTCCTGTGGAAAAGCAGATTGCTATCAGATAGACATTACGCTGCAGGATCACCATATGGTCTGTCCGCTGTTTGTACCCTGAGAGCACAGCAGCTGCCTAGGCAGCCATGGCCGGCCCTTGTTTTTCACACACTCGCAGCTAATCAAGCGTGGCATGGGGTGTTTAATGTATACGACACGGTAACCACAGCCTTTCTCCACACATTAACCATTAACGCTGCACTGAAACTTAACCACAATGGGCCGGATTCATTAAGGGATGTAAACGGCGATTATATGCCTCCATTTATCTGGAGTTTGTTTTCATCCGGCTATTTCTTTTGTTTGTGAATTTAACACTGGTGATGTAACCTGTGATATAGAAGGGGGGGGGGGTCAGTAATAATAGCGTTCAGCGGAACAACTCACTTCTGCATGGCGTCACATGGCGAGGCTTTTCTCTTCCGCTCCTGGCTAGCAGGGTCGTTTGAACTGTCCCCAAGTCCACTCATTTTGACCTATTTCACACCTGTCGACAGACAAAGACAAAAAAAATAAAAATAAATAATCAGTATCGAAATGGAATGGCTATAAAATTCACACACATTATGAACAACCCCCACCACACAAAAACGCAATGAAAACAACACACCAATCCTATAATACTTGAACATCAACCATCGTTTTCAAACAGCGCTACTGAAAGCGCGGCGGAATCTCCGAGGTAACGTTCCACCCAGTGCGGGGAGTAACGCAGCTCATACGCACAGTGCAGGCGGCCATTTTGCGGGCTGGACTATTATTCAGCCTGCCAATTCACTAGAAATGAGTAAGGTACGAGGCACATAGTGGCTTCTGCCTCAGTCATGTCTCGAAGTGGTCAGCTGCATTACCATTGTCCAGACCACAAAATGGCCACCTCCACTGCGTGCAGGTGAGAGGAGCGCTTTAACTTACAATTGGAAATACTTAAAAAACACAAGAATAAAGTGTAAGACTTTTTATACAGTCATCACCACAAAATGTGCTCAAAATTTTTGGTGAGATTTAGCAACTTCAAATCCCAAGGGGTATAATTGCTAAACCTTCTAAAAAGGAACCAATCAGATTCTAGCTATCATTTAGATAGTACATTCTAGACGATGGTAGCTAGAATCTGATTGGTTGCTATGGGCAACACCTCCACTATACTTTTTAAAAAGGTTTAGTAAATGTACCCCTAAATTTTCTTATGTTTAAAAAAACAATATAAAAAAAACCAGAACACTTTAAAACACATGCCAGCCAGGCCCTCCATCGGCGGTATCTGGCGAGAAGCAACGAGAACAGATCCTGTATATGTTTATGTTACATAAGACTGATTGCACGGAGCCTGGGCTGACAGGTTGTACCCTTGATCTGCATTCAGATCAAGGAAACCAGATACTATTGAAGACTTGGCACGCTATATTCCTAATAGTCAGCATCTGCTGCATTCAGCGCACCTCACCGCCCTTTTACAGAAACAGACAGCGTTCAATGACTAAAAAGGGACTTTTGAAGCGTAGACTCCGCCTACAAACGATGGCAGCCATTTTACCCCCAGCAATGGCAGCCATTTGACATCACTGGTTCCCAGGGCAGGCCTGGCCAACCTGCGGCTCTCCAGGCGTAGCGGAACTACAAGGCCCAGCATGCTTTGCCAGTAGAGAGCCAGCCGACAGCTGGCAAGGTATGCTGGGAGTTGTAGTTTCACAACACCTAGTGAGCCAGATGTTGGCCAGGTCTGTCCATCTGAATGGATAGGCAGTTACTGTCACTTTAATGGCACTATTATTGCATGCAGCTTTGCTTCCCATGTAGGGGAATATGGGTTTTGTGCCAGAGCTCTCGACAAGTAATTCCTTACATTAACTTCATTCCTATCTGACAGCCCCTTGCTGTAAAATCCTATTCTCTAACTATCCCGTGTTTTTATAGGTATTGGTTAAATGGAAACATTAATTTCAGCCGGAGGGGGTTAGAAGGTACTCTGGGCACTGGGAGTGATATAGACCCCCCATTCTGTTACTGCACACTGTAAGTTAGGGAAAGCGGTTTCATGGGAGACGTTATAAACCAGTTCCCGCGCTCAGTCCCAGCTAATGGACTGGAATCAATAAGAGTAAATGGTGTGTTTTATTGTCCTGTCTGCTACATGTACCCTAAATTACCTGATTTACATTTTACCATTGACCTAGATGTTGTGTTGAGCAAATGCTCTCCGTCACGTCAACAGGCGTGATGCACATTTTATATGTTATAATTATATAGGCCTATATTATAGTATTTATATATTATAAGCTTATAAAATCACATGTTCATTTACATCAGATATTCTGACAACAGCAAAATGTTTAGTGTCACTTCTCAAACACAAAGACTGTGCACTAATAACAATTAAACAAAATGCATATATGAGACAGGTCTGATGGAAGTCTACGGCCCATGATCAATCAGAGCCACAAACCACAAGGGGTTTTTAACTATCATAGTCACATAACTATCCAATACAGACTGTACCGGCAGGCCCCCGACCTAAAAATGAAGCTGTGACTGCCAGTAACCAAGGGGAAAGATATTACTGGCTATCAGATATTTGTATATTGTGCCATTATCTTCCCACTGAGCATGTGCAGAACAAGCAGAGACGCCATCGTTGATGAATGTTACATTGAAACGTATAAGGAGTGTCAGAGGGGAGGGGCATCGACAACCACTCGGCCGAGCAGGAAATGAGTGGAGGGTGTCAGAGTCCCAATCTGTACTCCATTCATCTTTAATGCCTCTTTTTAATGATCACCCTATATGAAAAGCATAAAACATATACCCAGAAAGAAGTCATGCTAATTCACAGGCCTCATCTCAGAAATCACACTTCATTGTTGTCCCATTCCTTAGAAGACAAGTATAATCTCAGCTCCAAAATAAAACTGCTAAATCAATAATTATACATATTACATAATTATTACACCATTAGATCCCTTAAAGTGTTCCTGGGATGGTAGGACGTATAGCATACTTGCCAACTCTCCCTGAATGTCCGGGAGACTCCCTGAACTAGGGGAGATCTCCCTCACTCCCTGAAGAGTCTGGCATTCTCCCTGATGCTGAGCCAGTACAAGACGTGGTTGGCTTCACCATCTGTGGCATGATGACACAGTTCAGAAATTGTGTCCTATGTCCATGTATTGATGCCTATGGAGGTGGCCATTTTCATGGAGACCACGATGTAATCAAAGACTGACAGGTAAGACAACATGACTTCAGTAATGGAGACAGAAATGTAAAACACACTTCAGTCTCTACAGATTCATTAGCTGCTTTTCTTTAACGCATAGTTGTCTACTCTCCCGGAATGTCAGGGAGACTCCCTGAACTAGGGGTGATTTCCCTCACTCCCTGAAGAGTCTGGCATTGTCCCTGATGCTGAGCCAGTACAAGACGTGGTTGGCTTCCCCATCTGTGGCATGATGACACAGTTCAGAAATTGTGTCCTATCTCCATGTATTGATGCCTATGGAGGTGGCCATTTTCATGGAGACCAAGATGTAATCAAAGACTGACAGGTAAGACAACATGACTTCAGTACTGGAGACAGAAATGTAAAAGACACTTCAGTCTCTAGAGATTCATTAGCTGCTTTTCTTTAACGCATAGTTGCCTACTCTCCCGTTGGCGTTTACTCAAGCTGTACTATTAATGTTAGGTTTTTCAAAACCGCTCGACAGGCACCACACATTTGGAGTAGGACTGTGAAGGAGAAAGAGCAAACGTCAGGACAGTATTATATCCCACCCTGATTAACGCAGGGTGAAGATTCTCACTTGATTTTGATGTTTATTATGTAAAACAGAATTAAGGGACCCTCGGCAACACGTGAGTGACAGATCTCTCTCCCTCGTTGGCCTCGCTGTCACATTCACAGATGCTTCATATCATCTACTCTTCTCTTCATCCGATATGGCAGAGACACCTAACTGAAGTACCAGCCCAGATGGCTCCAGATTTTTGGGTTATTTTTTTAAAATCTTTTCTATCAAGGATTTGCTTTAATATAAAAAAAAAAAAAAAAAAAAATCAGAACAAATCTTCAATCTTCTATATGAAGAAAACATATTTTTTTTTAGCTTCATTACAATACAATTAGTTTAAATGGTACATTTGCCCCATCTTTAATTAGCCCCATTCAAGCCATGTCACTAACACGGTCCAGTTATATAAACTGCCCCGCTAGCAGCTTCACTGTATGCTCTAACAATATTTACTTCATTTTTTACTACAGACACAAATGGATTTTAGTGTCGATATTGGCAAATTGGCCACATAACAATGAGCGCCATGCCAGAGAATGACCCGATTGGATTATTTTTTGGACATGCCCACAAATCGAGGGGACAGATGGCAGCTATCGGGCAACGTATATGTGTGGGTGTGCGTACCCGCCACTCAATGCATGGCCCAAGCTTGACACTTTTATTCGAAGACATGAATAGATGCATTTTCTACACAGGATTAATCTAGTTGTCTATTCAACACCAACAAGGTAGTGAGAGAACCTCATTCAAGTGGAGAGATAAAAGCCTTTTATTTCATTGCGGGCTATTGATAACATTACGTAATATCTTAAATACAGCAACACTCCAAGGAGACAAAAGAGCCTTTGTCAAGTGGTTCTCCCATCAACATTAGGCTCAGTGTCAAGACTCAAAATGTTGTTGTGTTGGTCCGTCGGTCATAACTCTTATAGGACCATGACAGTAGGACTATGGTGCAATAACATGTTTTTATTCAGGCTTTTGTGAGGCCTGTTCACGCGGATTATCTCATGGAGACGAGACAACCACACCGATTCTACTGCAAATAATGATATATTTTTTTAAAAAAAAAAAACACAAAAACAAAAAAATCACAAGGTAACGGTTCCATTAACTAGTATGACAATATCATAATAAAATAAATAAAATGACCTTCTGGTAATCAGGGCAGATGAACTGTACTGGTATCAAAGGGATATTAGCATCACTGCCAGACACAAAACTGCTGCTTAAATAGATTCTTGCATTTTGCGAGGAGCGTGAAAGATATAGACGCCAGCCTTAAATTGCTGGTACATGCCATTTGCAATGAAGAGGCTGTCAGAGAAATGTAACCTCGCTGTGTGATGATCCTGTCACAATGAGGAGATTAATCTGACTGAACTAGCTCCCTCGGCCCCTCGTAGTAAATCAGAATACAAGCCCTAAGAGTGGCTTTTACCAGAAGAGACATTACACAGCCAGTTAGTGATGATTTCTCTGGACAAATTCCAAAGATACAAAGCACTAGGCTGCCTAGGTGTTGTTCCAAGTTCAATAATTGTAGAAATAAACATGTGTGTGAGTGAAGCAGTGATCCAACATATGAAAATGAGATTGTATGTGTATAAAGCAATGTCCATTGCGTGTTTTATACCACACACGTGTAACTCTTAGGGGCAGATTTACCAAACCTTTTAAAAAGGGAAAAGTGCAGGAGGCGTCCATAGCAACCAATCAGGTTCTAGCTATCATTTTCTAGAATGCACTAAATAAATGATAGCAACCAATCAGTTTGCAGCTTCTATTTAGTACAGTCTAGATAAATGATGGCTACAATCTGATTGGTTGCTATGGGCAACACCTCCACTTTTCCTTTTTTTTAGATGTTTTGATAAATCTACAGCTTAGTAGGTGTGGGTCTCACCATCACTAATAAGGTGCCAATTAGGCCATGTTAGACCTTACGGGCTTCAAATTACAGTGCGTATTGGCCTAAAGACCTCCCATCCCAAATAGAGGCCGGTTAGGACGGAAGAATAAAATGCAGTCAGATGATGCTCAGTCCTGCCTGTCCGAGAGCACTAGTGGTGTCACTTTGGATCGGTCTAGCCCATACTTGCCAACTTTTCCTCATTGGCTTCAGGGAGATCCTGGGGGGAGGTGGGCATGCGGGGGGCCGGGGCTTAATGAATCGCAAAATTTTGGCCACACCCCTAAACGGGTGTCACAATTTCGGCCAATTACAGCAGGAAGCTGGGCTACCCGCCACTTATCTATTGCTGGTGCAAGAACCGGGAGGTTGCCCTGCTCTCCCGGGAGGTCTCCCAGAAATGCGGGAGTCTCCCGGACATTCCGGGAGAGTAGGGAACTATGCTTTAAAGAAAAGCAGCTAATGAATCTCTAGAGACTGAAGTGTCTTTTACGTTTCTGTCTCCAGTACTGAAGTCATGTTGTCTTACCTGTCAGTCTTTGATTAAATCTTGGTCTCCATGAAAATGGCCACCTCCATAGGCATCAATACATGGACATAGGACACAATTTCTGAACTGTGTCATCATGCCACAGATGGTGAAGCCAACCACGTCTTGTACTGGCTCAGCATCAGGGAGAATGCCCGACTCTTCAGGGAGTGAGGGAGATCACCCCTAGTTCAGGGAGTCTCCCTGACATTCAGGGAGAATTGGCAAGTATGGTCTAGCCATATAGCCAATTCTTTTTGATTTTCCAACACCACATATGTGTGCGGCCATATCTCACAAAGAGCAGGCTCCAGAGACCATACAGATGTCCCCCCGCCCCCCCCCCCCCCCCCAAAAAAAAATAGAACACTTTTGGTGCTTTCAGAGCTTGCAAAAAGTGTCTGTCTGTACAGATATTTCATTTACCATATTGATCAATAAACCTCAGTGGTTTCATCCATCCAAGCTATAGTCACAGCTATTGGATTATGAAACTTTATTTAGCTCTTGGTCCACGACGAAAGCTCTTTGATCCAAGAGCAATACAGCTCTGCTGCCCAGATTTAGCCATTAGTCTATTGGTGTACAATGTTCTATCCAGCTCTAATCCTTCACCACAAGTGTAGGCAGCTGATAAAAGTCTTCTGTTTGTGGAGATACTTCTCATCCCCGGAGGTTACCTCCTGTTCATACTTACTGCTCTGCAGGTGAGGTGTATCTCCTCCGCATGTCGTCTCTGGAGCTTTGCAGGGTGTTTGCACAGATTTACCGGGGATTACTCAGCATGCACGGTGCTCTGTATATTTAGGACGCGATTAGTGTGTGCGGGATCTCTGTAACCCAGCAATGAAGGTAAACACAGCAATGCTGTAGACTCAGAATGCAGCAGATTCCTGACAGACAGGAGAAGCAAGTGAGGACATGAAACATAATAAGCAGTCAAGAAGCAGGTCTTAGAAGGAAGCCATCAAAAGTAAAACTTTCCAGAGTTCCAGAAAGTGGGGGAAAGTCATACAGAGAAAGGCACATTAATGGGGTATTGTGCCACCTGGTGATGTCTCAGTGGGCGTTGTTTAGGGGCATTGTGAGTGGCCCCTAAATACAACGCACAGCTGTGTGCTGCAAAGTGCGTTTGTGGGGTAAGTTATCACTAAACTTTTTGTAAACATTTTTACAATGACATTTTTCACTGCAGAATTACGTGTGTGCAGGCTCAATGCCCGAGAGCATTTTAATTGAGATCAATCTTTTTATCTCTACATTATTATTAAACCTCACTAACATTAATTTCCAATAATTTCCACTCAATTTTTGTCAAGTAACAAGGACACTGCTACCCCTCCTCTTTCTGTGTGAGCAATGGCACTGAGCAATGTCACTGGAGAGTGACAAGAACACTGCTACTCCTCCTCTTTCTGTGTGAGCAATGTCACTGGAGACTGGAGAGTGACAAGAACACTGCTACCCCTGTTTCTGTGTGAGCAATGTCACTGGAGACTGGAGAGTGACAAGAACACTGCTACCCCTGTTTCTGTGTGAGCAATGGCGCTGGATCTCCTGGGGAGGGAGGTACTTATGGAATCCAAAACCCTCAAGATCCGACAACGCAACAATGATGTTTTGCCTCGATTCAGATCCGAGGACGCGCAAAAGTAACGAGCCGGCCCTTTGAGCCTACTCGGATCCCCTAAGGTCGGGTGGGCTCGGTTTTCAGAAAACTCTCATCTCTAATTATCAATCCTGCAAGGATTGCGAGGGCCAATCTCTCGGCCCCTCGGGGCAACGCAGGGTGAACACTCAGCGAACTTCTGACACCGCTTACTTTCTAATTGTCAGTATTACAAATTTGTGTCTGTGCCTCTTATGATCTTTAGCACCCATACATTTTTCACAGACTACTATAAGACAAAATTAATCGCCCCGTGTAATTAGTGCGAGTCATATTAATGCAGGACAGGGCAATGCAGTCTGATTATTAAATAGACAGGGTCATTTAAAAGTATTTTTATATTTGATGGATTTTATTGGTCCGGTTACTGGTATGCCCGACGGACGGATTGTTGGACAGTTACTGGTTGGTATGACCCATTCTGTGTCCTGCCGTTTGTCGGGGGCACGCAGAATGACAGCCTCCACTGTGTGTAAGCGACAAGGGCACTCTAAGAGGAGTGTGTATCAGGTCACTGCACTCCCTTCTCTTTTAAGCTTTGTCAGTTTACTTCAATGATCTCAGTAATTATATGTTTGATTCATTAAAGCTGGGATACATTTCAAACAGCTCAATCAGGTGAGCAATAAAAAGCTTAACGGTTGATGTTCCCACCTAATATGTCGTTCCCCCCCCCCCCCCCCGTCCCACCCCCCCCCCCCCCTTCTAACATCCCTTCTGACAAACCTACTATTAAAGGACAGGAAACCAGAGCTTGTAAGGTGGAGGAGAATACGATAAGCAGTTCGGCAAGGACCAATGCTCCTCATATCACAGTGAGGATCATTTACCCTTTTGTTAGCAATACGTGGGGAACCATTTAACCTGGACGCAACATCATATCTTAGATATAGATCTATATCAGAGTATCCCTTATCCCAAGCATTTGGGAAATCGCATCCCTTTTGGGCTGACAGAACACAACCAAACAACCCGCCCTCAACAGAGGTGTCCTAACCGAAACCAATCCATGGATTTGTGGATTCATGGACTACAACTTGGACCTTTCAGCAAATAGGCCCATCTTATTCACCGGTCATACAGGACACAGGAACACCAGCAAAAAGGGGGGAAACAAACAAACAAACAAAAAAAAAAGACAAGGTTTCATAAGTGAAGAACATTTTAAGATAATTTAGATATTTATCAAAGGGCTATAAACCCTACGGTCAGAGACAACGGGTGTGTTCACCGCCGATAGTCCTTCACCCTATACGTCACAGGGTGACTGCCTGTGAGCGTACTCTGCAAGCGGAAACCTAGTTAACAAGCAATACCGCCGTAATACTTGTTGTATTGTCGCCATATAAGGATGCCAATAGCAGGAGAAAATGAATGAAGAAATTATTCTTTTAATAAAAAGGTTTTTTTTCAATGTACAATATTTTTTTCTTAATATTTTCAATCTATTTGCAACCATTTAATTTTGGCAAGCAGAACCGAGAGCCCAGGTCCGTGCAAGCCGTCTTGTCTGCACACTGCAGGGGGTAAGTTACTGCACCGCAGCCCCACTCTCTGTTGTGATTGGTGGCATTGCACGGCAGGGGCGGGGCTTCACAACACAAATATCATCACTAAGCCCCGCATCCGTACAGGATACAGGAGGCTGCCTGCACTTCTGGGAGAACTCTCCGGAATTCAGGAATCTCCCGGACATTCTGGGAAAGTAAGCAGGTATGGTATGAATAATTACAGCAAACCCCAATACTACAAACATTCTGCTATAAAACAGCCACTTACCCCAAGCTCACACTATCTCTTGTCTAGGTCCTGTCATACTGGTCACGACACCAGATTAGAGACTCTATGTCAATTAGGCCACAACCGATCTTGCCAAAACTACGCCCAGATCCACCGAAATCCCAATCACTCTTGGATAATACCACACACCCCTCTGACTACCGCAAATCAGAACTGTTGTCAGGTTTGTCAAACGTGCACTACTGAGCTTGGATAAGGACGGCCTGGGCTGCCTTTGTGTCCTAAGCCCAAGGTTACCTACCCAAACTCCGCATTGTGTTCCTGTAAGTTTCCAAGCAATTCCTATCACATATGTAAAAGATGAAATATGAAGCGAGTGGGCAGGGAGAGAGCGGGCTGGGCAGGAAGGGGTTAAACCGATCCCGTCCGTACCACTAAATGTGGAGTGGGAAGAGATGACCGTGCCTTAGCTGCCTAATGAAGTGGAAAGCAGAGAGGCCGCTAAGAAATACCGGAGAGCGCTGCCCCGTCGTCAAGGCCACTGTTGGGTTCCTTCCCTTTGTACTTCCCGGGGATTGTCTGAGCTGAGGCCGGCTCTGAAATCCCTAACGACGGACCACAAAGGAGAGAAATCTGCATTGCAGCCCTGTGCCCAGTGCCTACACTCCTTCACTCTGCAGACATAAATAAACACAGGCCTCAAATGACCCCAAGCTAACAAAAGGCAGCGGAGAGGCCAGAAGACATGAACCTGACCGTGGGAGAAGACCCTGCAGCACTTTATCAATATATAACACACCGGTGATAATAGGAGTATAATCCATACTTGCCAACTCTCCCAGAATGTCTGGGAGACTCCCAAAATTCGGGTCAGTCTCCCGGAGAGCAGGCAAGGCTCCCGCATTTCACTGGCCAAAATAACGCTATCTGCGGTGAATCGCGTCATTTGGGCCAATATAACGCGATCCCGCCCCCTCCCGTGCTCTAGGCACCAGAATCTGGGGGAGCGTGAATATACCGTGACAGAGAGAAGGTTACTCTCCCTTGTATTATGTGTATGTATTGTGCCTGTTTCTCCAACATGCGTAGGTTATTTTTGCTTATTTTGCCTAATTGAGGGCACTCATAGGACTATGATGTAAGATTAATAAGTCAAATGAAAGTAAACCGGATTGGAGGGCAAATGCACACAACCACCATTATAATAAATAACAAACACACAAAAACAACAGACATCCTACATCCCCCGGAATCGGCGTGAGAAAGCGTCTACAGCTTCAGGAATTCCAGCTATCATTTATCTAATACATTGTAGATATTGATAGAATCTGATTGGTTGCTATGGGCAAAACCCCCATTTTTCTGGTTTGGAAGGTTGGTTAAATCTACTCCTACATCTCGCAATACAGGTGAGCGGCTGGTTCTAGCAATAGGATTGGCTACACAACACAATACAATGTTTGGGAATGGATCATGACAACTCAAGAGAGTATAAATGGATCTTGTTACATTATCTCATTAGGGAGAAATAAGCTATTAATAAAACAAAGGGTTTATTACTCCGATTACCAATAACATATGATAAAATAAATGCTGTATAATTACATTCCTACTGTTGGCGTGCAGGTAGCACACTATGCCGTAGCATGATGCCATCACCGCGTTCATTCTTGGTGATGGACACCGTGGTGTAGTATCATCCCGTCAAGGGGGTGGTGGGTGTCTCAAAACAGCCAACCCAATTTCTAGAATCATGGAGCTGGTTCAAGAAGGTCATTCATTTTCATACATGGCCCCAAATCACATCCAGCAGAAAGGATCATACCAATGAATGTTTTAGTTTATATTATTCTGTTTTTTAAATAATATTTCTATTCTTACCTATTTTACTTGGCGCTCCTATTGGTTTAGTGGTCTGGTCTTTTAATATTGAGGGGTTTTGGCAATTGCCTCTTGTAACGAGCAGACTGGTTACATCTAATGATACAGTCTAATTTTAAGAATCAGTAGCACCTAGGAATATTTTCTTTGTTGGTATACCACAGTTTACAATCCCTAATAACCTACAGGCCTTTGTATCTCATGTTCTTATGAAGAAACAAAGCCAGCAGGTTTACAGCTATCGTTAGGAATTTTCATACCAAACCCCAAGGGTCCCGGGCGAGGGCTCATTTGTTTGATAAACATCCGAACAAACAGCATGGCCCCGATGAACGTGATCTAAGGATAGTCCTAAAGGACATACACAGCTAGTTCTCTAATTAACCTGCAGATCGTTGTTATCTAGACAACACTCTTGAGACCAGAGCAGAAGTAATGAGGACACCAAGTCTCATAGCTACTACGTGCAGACCAGAAGAAACTCTGGGGTAACAAGGAGGAGTCTACCTCTACCGATCGAGATAAAGACCCCCAACAAGCAAAAAACACACTGACACCAAACAGCTGCCCCCCAGGGAAGAGTTATAGTAATGGGAAACTCAACGAACTGAAATCATCTTGGTTTGAAGGATTTGTCTTTCTTTAGAAAGACAAAAGCCTACGAACGTGTACTCATCACATAAGCTGGGTACACACTACAGGGTTTTTGTCCAATAATTGGCTCAACCAGCCGACATACGACCGCTCGTTCAAAAATCGCCAGCAGAATTTGACTAAGTGTTCACAGAACCAACTACCCTAACCACACCACAGAGCACAATGACCGTAATCCTCCCAGCTCTACGAATAAGACTATAAGGGAGAGATTCAATTTGGTGAAATGTTCAGCTGTGCCTATTGGCAGCCATTATGGTAGGAATCTCCGCTCATTTTTCCTGGGCATCTCTATGGTGTGCGAGAAAAAATATGCAGAGATTCCTGTAAAATCTCAGATACGATGCGTCTCATTGGACGTTCTGGAGACACTCTGCACCCAACTGAATATTCCCCTAGATGACAAACAAGACAAATCTACAAATACAGTGCAGAGTGCAATCACTTGAAGTTCAGCTACAATTCCACTCGGCTGGAACTCGGATGAACCCCCGTCACCTGCCCCCTCCACGGACTCTGGATCTGATCGTATAAACCGCAAATAGCAGATTCCAGCAATTCTGCCACGGTGCAGTTTGGCAAACAGGTAACTGCAGGGTCTCAGCACTAAGAAACAAGTTACCGAAGGTCACATTAAAAGTGTGTAATTTATGGCAAGGACACAAGCTGAGTGGTGGTTTCTGAGTATCTGCTTATATGGACTATTCCTTATAATCCACCCCAAGGGAGGTATTCAATTGTCAGCAAGTTTTTTTTGTTAAGTCATTTTAACAACGTTTTTTTTTTATCATTTTCGAGCACGTTAACTTTACCCGCGATTCAATTCCATTTTTAACGCTCAGTTTTTTTTCATGAAACGGTCCTCTCGCGCTCCAGTAGAAGGTCTATTGAAAGTATAGGGTGTGCTAGAGGCAGCCGCGTTAAAAGCTATTCAATTGTTTTTTAGCACGGAGCCTTAAACAGGAAAATATGCTGTTTTATCTCGCGGCTCTGATAAAAATAAAAAACCTAAGAAAACTATTTGAATTCATGTAATAATGTAAAAAAAAAAAAAAAAAAGTTAAATCTATGTTCATCACTAATGTCTAACAAGTAAAAGTTGATTTTCTTGTGAAAAAATAATGAAATAAAAAAAAACATAAAAATAAAAATAAAAATCACTCATTAATTATATTTATGTATGTTTTTGGTACAAATATGAATGTAGTAATGTGTTTTGACATGGTACAGATGATTCTATGTTAAAAAAATAGTTCAATAAAAAAATATGCTAAAGAAAGTACTGTAATGTAGATATTATCAATGTGTAATGCAATCTAATGTATGGAAATGTATGCAAAACCTTTTTTTGTGTTATACATGACAGCGTTTAAACTCCCCCTTCACTCCCCTAAAAACTCACAAACACAATGGTTAACGCGAGGGGGCAGCGTTCACTCTTTTTTAAATTGAATTGCCCGCGTTTTCGCGCTGCGCTAACTAAAACCGGTTAGTGCAGTTAAAAAAAACAAAAACTCCTGCGGGTTTTTAACGCCATGGGGAAGAAAAAAAAACTCGGATAATTGAATAATGAGTCATTACGTGTCATTTTGACTGTGAGCTCCTTGGGATAGTATCCCCACCATGCAAGTTTGTTATACTGGCCACTCAGGACAGTCCATCACTTGGCCTGAGTGACAGGATCCTTTTCCAATTTCACAACACAAATGGGAGACCAAATTGGCCAAATCTGGACGTTCGATACTAAAGGCGACAGACTTCGCAGACACATCTGAAAATTGACCACTCGATTGCCCTCAGATCGTTTTTGGGCATCAACTTTGCTTTGGCAACACAAATGAGGAAAACTTCTGATGTCAGAGCCGGTATCTCTTTCTGTGCTCCCAACAAAATCACTTCTGACCTAATCAGATCCTCCCTTCAAACTCACCAGCTTGTTGGAACGTTTTTGATTTGGCCGTTTACTCTGATGCTTCTTGATTTGTGATCTACATATAATCAATGTAATGTAAACATCTGAGAATGGCCTCGAGGTTCAACATAGCAAAAAGGACCCTTACTGTATAGCCAACAAGAAAATTAAGGAACATTGTGCATACCTAGAAATTATGCAGGAAGGGACATATGGGATTTTAAAATAGTTGTTTTTAGAGCAAATTACATTATGAAATATACTCCTGTACCCAATCTGTTATATCCTGCACAGTAGGCTCAATTTTCAACTATACTTAGAACAGAAAATTATCTCTCTCTCTATCTCGGTTTCTGGTTTAGATCATAATGAAGTGACGGCGAAATGCGTGGAGGTCGCAGTGGAAGAGGTCACACGTGTTTAGGATTCTGGTACCGGTAACATTCACCAGTGTCGGCCTGCTGGTGATCGGCTTTCATGAGACAGAATATCTCCTGTCGGAGTATGTTTTTTCTTTAAGCCTTTGATTTTATCATCCGAAATTAAGAACATCTGTAAAACAGCCTGTCCTGAGGAGGAAAGAAAATTATATCGAAGAATGAGGTAGTGGAAAAAAAACCCCAAAAACAACTAACTAGATCTTACACAACGTTTCATGAAAAGGGTCAATGTTAGTCTATTGATTAGGTCACTTTCCAGCTACTAACATCCCAATCTCGACAAATAAAGTACCCATCACCTAACAGTGGCAGATCCAGAGGGGGGCGGTTGGGCTAAAATCAAAAACCCATCAGTCGTATGAAATTACCAAAGATTGCTACATATTTCTCAACAGATATCGCTGGGTTTTCACTAACAGGGTTTTATTACTATTTTTGGAAGATAAATATGTTTCAGAGTCATCGCTTGACAAGGGCTACAGAAGTCAGACCGTCGAAAACATTATTTCTATAGAGCGCAACTGAAACGTGTGTAGGAGAGAAAAAGAACATAATCAAATCTAAATTGCAACAATTGTCTAGATTTATTTTTACATAAAATATACTTAAAAAATAATTAGACCATAACACTCCTTTGTAATAAAGGTCTTCAGTTTGTTAGAAGTTTATTATCTTATTCATTTTTGTAAATGTTCAGCAAAATATGGAATAATAAAAATAAAATAAATTAATATTCTCAAAATAACAAAACCAGGCTCTTGGAGCCCAGCAGAGTCCTATTATAATAGAATAAACCATTGTTTCTCCTCTTAGAACAGACACTATGTGAGCACTACAGCCTGCAGTGTGTGTTAGTCCACTGACCACCGGTCTGACCAGTCCTGGTTATTGTGGGTAATATTCTCCAACATTTTGCTATATTTATTGCACATCTTCTACCCGGCTACGTCTTAATGCCACCTGGCTGGCAAAATTTTCTGGGGTGAACACTGAACAACAATACATATTGTTGGACACTGAGAAACATGTAATCTCACATATGAACTTATTTACAACCTTAGCCAAATATATATACAATAAAAATACACTTAGTCCAAACATTCCGATTGTACAGTTACATACTTGGGCCATGTGTGCGCTGGAACTGTAAGGGACAGCTGTTCGTGTTAAACAATGTAATTATGGATCCGCGCAGATGGATAATACAGGTCTAGCACCTGAATGGCGGCATGCAATCTGATCTAGGCACACTTTACAGCCCATTACACAACACAATAGACACACACAATAATCACAGATCAAACAGAACAGCTAGAGCTGAAGAAAACTGATCAAGCTACATTTTTTGTGTGCAAGAATAAACTTTTGAATTGGTTCAGTGATTGAGGGGGTTAAAAAAAAAACAAAAGTCTTGATTGAATATATCATTAAACCCTTTCAGTATGTTGGCTCTTTAATTCATTATCACCTGTGAATATTAACTTACCAAACATCCCAATATTCCTGATTGGAAAATCAGGACTCGTTAGGCCATGCCTCCAATCCCCTTAAACCACACCCATTTCACACAATACCACACCCCTTTTGACAGATAGAACAATATAATGGACGGGTAATTCTATTTAAAGTAGAGATGGGCGGGTCCGGTTCCCCGAGAACCGAACCCACCCGAACTTTGGGTATCCAAGTACCGAGCTGAGGAGCTCGGTACTCTCCCGCCCGCTCTGAAATCGAGGTCGAACGTCATCGTGACGTCCTCGGATCTCGGGGTTCGGTTCTCGCGATACTTGAAGATTATAAATACACGTCTCCACAGCAATCCATCGCCATTTGACAGAGGGAGAGAGCAGGGTGTAGTCACAGGCTGATTAGAGCAGGGACAGAGAATCCAATATTCTTCTTGCAATTGCTCTAACAAAAATCGCTATAGAAGAGAGGAGGATAGAGGTTTATAATTTTGTTTTAATATTTGGCACTCCCCAGTGCTTTTGGGGTGTCCCCCATAATTGTGCATAAATATTTCTGGCTGTCAAAAGTCATATCTGTCAGTAGTATCTACCAAATAATTTATCAATGTATCACCACCCTCACGGATCCTACCTCTCCTTCTTGTAAAGGGGGCGTGGTGTCGTAAAACGCATCCCTTGGGCACAGCTACGCAGCGCGATGGTGCCACTGCGCCATTTTGCTGCAGGGGGGGTAGAGAAAGTAATTTTGCCTTGAATGGTGTCATTAAGGCTCCCGTCCACATCACTAGGAAGTAACCGGGATGTGGGAGAAATGCCTGCTCTCCCAGGGGTCCGGGAGACTACCCGAATTTCGGGAGTCTCTCCGGGAAAGTAGGCAAACATGACATGGATCTCGTTGTCAGTCATCGCCCTCTGGAGTTAAGTATTGGTCTGCCATCTCTAATTCTTATGGTATGGTAGACCATTCTGAAAATGGGTCACATGACACAAATGGGTGTGCCCTTTTGAGTACACATGGACAGACAGATGGATGGGCAGCACGGTGGCTTAGTGGTTAGCACTTCTGCCTCACAGCACTGGGGTCACAAGTTCGATTCCTGACAATGGACTTATCTGTGTGGAGTTTGTATGTTCTCCCTGTGTTTGCGTGGGTTTCCTCCTGGTGCCTGACATGTTTCCTCCCACACTTCAAAAACATACTAGTAGGTTAATTGGCTACTATCAAAATTGACCCTAGTCTCTCTTTCTGTGTGTGTGTGTGTGTGTGTGTGTGTGTGTGTGTGTGTGTGTGTGTGTGTCTGTGGGTGTATGTTAGGGAATTTAGACTGTAAGCTCCAATAGGGCAGGGACTGATGTGAGCGAGTTCTCTGTACAGCGCTGCGGAATTAGTGGCGCTATATAAATAGCTACTGCTGCTGCTGATATATGAGCACAATACGTGACTCTTGCTGAAGAACGGTTCCATCTTCGGGCGCAACTTATTTTGCAAGAATACAATATCTTTCACATTGCGAAACAAACGGCAAAATACTTCTGAAGAATAAAAAACAACCAGTTTACATATTAGGGAACTCAAACCCTCGTTACTATTTCTCTTAATAGCAACAGTCACAAAGGGATGCCACAGAAACCTCAAGAGACCGTACAGCCGTTAATTACTATGTTTATATCAACACATAATGAGGGTCTGAGAGGGGAATACATGTAATGTCGTATTGTGGCGCGCAGCGGTGGATTTAAGGATCTATAAAGGGTTTTTTTTCACTGTGTAATTTAATTCTCTTGGCGCAGGGGGAAGCCTGACATGTTCCATTTGTTTGACTTGACATTTTTGTCATTTGTAGGTTTTGAAATAAAAAAACGACCATAATTTCAGCAGAAGAGCTGAGAGTTGTTGGGGGAATGCAAGATCGATACAGATACAGAGGACATGAAAGAGGAGGCGTGAGGGGCAAAATATATTCTAGATATAAACAACATGTTTACGCAAGGAAAACAGTGGGGTACAATTACAGTCAGTAGATTTACTGCCAGAATAAGTTAGTTGTGTCCATCCATTAAAAAAAATAAACTAAAAGAATAAGGGGTAGATTCAATAAACCTTCTAAAAAAGAAAAGTGGACATGTTGCCCATAGCAACCAATCGGATTAGAGCTACTATGTTCTAGAATGTACTAAATAGCTAGAATCTGATTGGTTGCTATAGGCAACACCTCAACTTTTCCTTTTTAGAATGTTTAGTAAATCTATCCCAAAGTCTCATTAAAATGAATTTTATGTACAGTAGACATTAATATCCTGATTAAATGTATTTTTTTGCTGGGGGGTGAGGGCTTGTAATTAATATCTATATTAACATGTGACAGTAACTGATTGTTTTTTCCTGTCCATTATTTTGTGACTTTATATTATACATAAGTATCGGACACATCCTGCTGCGTATGACAGAGCAGAGCGGACCTAGACCCGTATTCAACAGGAGACGTTTCTTCAGAGTTGCTCCTATTTGAATACAGACGTGCGTATCCCGAATTACGTGCGTTTAGAAAAAAAAATTAAAATAAAAATAAATTTCTGTTCATTTTGCGTGTCTTAATGAATCAGGCCCAGCGTCTGAAGTGATTATAGATCAGATGCTGTGTAATAATGGGCCGGATAATATACATGAAATAACTGCAGGATGTATACTTCACCCACTTCTAAGACCAGAAACACAAATCTGCGGTATGACACTGGCAGAGGTAAATGTTTCTAAATGGCATTTTTAATTAAGGGGTTATCTAAATATATCCACATTGCACTTTTTCACATGTGTGCAGCAGGTGGGAGGAGCTTCTCTCACTGAGCAGGCAGTGAGTGGCTGACAGCTCAGCAGACTTGTTCAGCAAACATTGCACTGTGCGGATTGGTTGATTCTTACACAGGTGCAGGGCCAGTGATGTCACAGCAGCTCCAATGACAGCAGATACTAGACTTTTAATAAACAAAGACTGCAGCAAGAAAGTCAGCTTATTAAGAAAAAAAATAGTTTGCCAACTTTTTATATCCCCTCCGTGTGGTACTTTGAAGGACCCCCTAGAAACACACAACTCTTATCTAACAGCAGTAGAGGTAGGAACAGAGAGATTTCATTACTGAGAGCTCAATGGGCCCGAGTCATTAAGGAGAGCAAAGCAAATAAAAGGAGTAACTTTGCACCTTGGCAAAACCATGTTGCATTGGAGGGGGGAGGTCATTTTAAAATGTGGGGACAGATGTATAGTTGGGGTAGGGCATGTCCTATATACTTTAAATTTCAGTATAAAAAAAATAAAGCTATCAAGTATTTGTGTGCTACATGAAGAAGCAGCCAATATTATCCCTACATGAAAAATAATAAACTAATTTGCACCCCTTGCATTGTAACATGGTTTGTCCAGGAGCAAATGTACTCCTTTTATTGCTTTGCACTCCTTAATGACTTAATGTGTCCTACTAAAAAATAGGAGCTGAGGAGTGAACGCAGTCCCTGATTGGATGGATCCAGTTCCTGTCCGACCATGTGACCCATTCGCTTTACTCGTCCCCTCCTGGCAAATTCAATTCTTTAATACAGCTCAGTTTAGCACATTAACCATGGGAGATGGGAGGTATTATGTAAAAGTTGCGGTGTTTGCCCCTTTTCCCTAGTAAATGGATGTAAAATACTATCTTATGTTAGCAAAACCAACTCCGCACAAAACCAGGTATACGGGTCTGGTCATACAGAAATGAATCAGAATGGTTTACGACAAGGCATATATAGCTTGGCATTATGCTAAAGAGCCCCCACCCCCTAAATAATAATAATAATAATAATAAAATTTTGGTAGAGGTCTCCTTTAAATGCAATAAGTGCAGCCCTGTAAGATGTATTTTACAGGCGATGAACTGTTGATCGGGGCCCCTTGATCTGTAGTTGAGCTGCACAGAGGTTTGTTCTTCATGAATGACAGGTTAATAGCCCAGAAAATAGCCCCGTGGTCTGCATGACTGTACAGGGAGATCTCATCTGTCACACTTGTGTTTTGTATGTATTGCAGCCGACATGTGGGATGAAGACTCTTATTTCACAAAGGCAAACACTCCCCCAGATAAGGAGCTGGACCTTTAACCTGACCCTGCCACAACACTAAGACTACTCCTCTCCTCCTTATCCTGTCCAGAGGACGAGCGCGCTGCCATCCTAACAATGACATATCTGCTAGGAGTACTAAGGCTGGGTACACATTACAGGCTTTTCAGCCGATTGTCCGGCCAATCACATGATAAAAAGCTGTTCGGGCAGATATCACATTAGAGTGTTCGCTGCAACAATTATCGTTCAATGTACTTTGTATCGTTTTATTTCATTTTTAAAGCAAACTAAGGGGCCTATTTATGAAACCTAATTTTTATGTTAGAACATACTTGCCAACTTTCGGCAAGTGTATTCCGGGAGAGGGGCGTGACTAGAGGGCGGGAGGAGTCGTCCCCACGCAGAAAATGCCGTTTTGTCTTGGAGGCGGGGCCAAAATGACGCGATTCGCATCATTTAGGCTAGGTAGTTGCAGGATGTGGGAGACTTGCCTGCTCTCCCAGACATTCCGGGAGAGTTGGCAAGTATGTGTTAGAATGAATAGACGCCAATTGAAATATTTGCCTAATCTATCAACAGTGCATTATATCATAGCTATCTGCTGCTTTGCACTTTTTTCGTAATACATAGCAGTCCCCACAGATGTCTATAGGGACTACTATGTACCACAATTTAACAATGAAAATGGAAATGGTTTTACACATACGGTAATGTACGCCAGCTCAGACTGCCGTACATTACTGTTTCTGCTATTTTTCAGCACTGTTCAGCTCTGCTCCGAAGAGCAGATATCTACAGCGCATGTGTGTAGGGATCACATGATCCCTCCCTGTCACACAGCGCATGTGTGGAAGGATCACATGATCCCTCCCTGTCACACAGCGCATGTGTGGAGGGATCACATGATCCCTCCCTGTCACACAGCACATGTGTGGAGGGATCACATGATCCCTCCCTGTCACACTCCGCTCTCTGCAACAGTGAAGCGCAGGGATTCTCATGCCCGAGGTGTTCAGACGGAGTGTGCGCACAAGGCTAAGTTTTTACTCCACATGAACAGCAGTTTACCATGACCACTGTCCCTGCTGAAGTTTTTTCCTTAAATATGAGAAATAGTTCAATCCTTATCAATGCGATAAGGATTGAAAACTATTTTTCATTTTTTGCGGCTGTTGGTAAATGTGCCCCTAAAAATCTTATTCAGCGATGAAATGATGTCGTTCCAATCCTGCAGTGTGTAAGCACTCAGCACCGGCAGTGTCCATAGATCTCTATGGAGTGTGCAGAGTCACCATCTTTTCATCCGATGGTTATGACGGATGAAGAGAACAGATCTGACGGTAAACTGGATATAGTGTGTACTCCTGAAGAGGAATGCCGATAGGGAGGTTTTTTTTTAGTTTTTTTAGTCGCTGGTAAAATTGCTAAAAATATTGTATCGTTATAATCTTCCTGTAGTGTGTACCCAGCCTAAGTCTTCATTCCGCTGTCCTGGTGAGGTAAATTAAGGGTAAATTGGTAAACTGCCATATTCACCACACACACATGTGCCCACGTTCACCACCCACACAGACATATGTGCCCATGTTCACCACACACACATACATATATATATATATATATATATATATATATATATATATATATATATATATAAGACAGCTCTCATATTATCTCACTTTCATGATTAGTTGTAGCTAAAAATTAGACTAACTCGAGCTGACTTTTTGGAGAATATTGCAAAAGTCTAATTTAATGAAAGTATGATACTGAAGCGATTGGAGGTCAGGCTTTGATGTGACACTTTTGCAGAGTGCAACTCACTGCGCTGCTCTAGAACCCTAAGGTCACTTCTCCTGAAAGCAAAGAGTGGACGTGCACTAGGAGTAAGACCCGAGGCTCACTGGAGGAACGACAGAGCAATCTGTGGCGAGTAGATCCTCTGTACTTCAAGTAAACACAATGTGGAACATGGACCTGCGTACTACAGGCTGAGCAAGCAAAACACGTACATGTCTCCTGCACAAAGGTCTTCAGATAACACAGACACAGAGTCCTCCAACAAACACACACTGTCACTTGCTCTGCACATCACACGTTACATGGTAATACTCTGCTGTCGGTAGACGTGTGTGTGTCCTGGGGGGCTCAGCCAGACTCCGGCATACATGGTGACAGACCCTTTCCTGTTTCACTCTGCACCTCTGTGGTGGACACACGTCTCACGTGTCTGCCCCCTAAGTCACATCAGACAGTCCCTGCCCTTTATATTTTTGGGAGAGGTATTAAGTGATCTGTGGTGTTTGCTGCTGGTCTATGATTTTAACAAAAATGTGTTGTTTTTTTAAAAAACATTCACATGAGATGCACAAAAATTGTTATTAACACAAATATTGTATTGTCTCACGATTGCATAATTTATAATACGTCTACACCATAGAGCATCATACCTCCAACATGCTCCGATTTAGGCAGGAGAGTCCTGATTTATGGGAACTGTCCCATCGTTCCAATTATCAAGACTTTTGTCTTGATTTGGGGACAGCTGATGTCCCTTTAATGCTGTGTGTACCAGCGGCAGGTTGGAGTTAGGGCGGCCCAGCACTTTCTGAAGCGTGGGGGCACCATCAACGTGATGTGGCACACCCCAACCTAGCTTGATGTCACCCCCTTTCCTGCGGGCACTGACACTTTGCACTCTGCCCAAAATTTTAAACGTCGGGAGGAATGTAACACTTAAAGCACATACAAACTTAAAAGCTAAATTGTGGATTTTGCTATGGAAAGGTGCAAAAATAAAAAAGTGTGAAAAGTGTATACCAAGGAGGGAGACATTATTGGGCTGAACGGATATACCTGACAGTTTAGCCCATCAATTCCCTAGAAACCTGCGCCCTCCTGAATATTAGTCGGACAGCGCCTCAGTGATGTCACTGGCTCCCAGAAATCTGATTGGCTGCATTTTGCACATAAAATTTATGCAGTTCACTGGACCACGTTTGAAGGAATCACTTGACTGGACTAGGAACAGGGTGGCTAGCGTATATCTCAGCCGCTGTCTGTGCCCTGTATACATGTTACGTTATATGGTTGTGTATATTGTTTCAGCAGTGTGCTTAGGTATGGTCAGGTTTACATAACATGGCGCCCTAAATACATGCTCCCCTAGCTGCCCTGGTACCCCCATGAGAAGCAATAGTCCATGTTTGGGCCCCTACAGATTAGTTTGCATCTTGAATATAGAATTTTTAAATAAAACGATTTTGCCATTGAAGGAATATGTGGTTCGTGTTATAGTCATTTAATGTTTTACGGCGTATGGGGCTGTTGGTATTTTTCCGCTTGTGGACAAGGCCCTCGTCAGGACCTGGCCTCACTGCTGAGCTGTCTGTCAAGTTCTCAGGTTCGAGTCCTGGACAGGAAATAATCTGTAGTCCCGATATAAAGCAGCAGAAACATCACCCTGACCCATCTTATATCCATCTGCTACTGAACAAAACAGGGGAGCTTCAGTCTCTGCAGCTGAACTAAAACCTGTTTACAAAACAAGTACACAAAAATGAAACTCACATCTAAACCAAACAGTTCCTGGTTCAATGGGCCCCTTTGAAGTTGAGGCCCTTAGGCATGCGTCTAGGTTGCCTTGCCCTAGATAAAGGTTTATAACGGCAAACACACCAACAAACAGTCCCAGCCTTTTTCCAGTCTCTGCGACATAACGTTGCCATTTTAATTCCAGGCATATACTCAACACAAACTGCAATGTACTCTTGGATGAATATATACGGCCAGGCCTAAAAAAAAAAATCAGATTATATTCGTATTACCCGGTGAATGACCTACAACTCTCAAGAATCTGGACATAAAATGCACGGCTCACGTTTCAGCTCCCAGAACCCTTTTTTAACAAGGGATTTTCCCCAAGGCTGCTGTCCAATGCATTAAGTAGCATGCAACTAAACGCCTCTGCAAAGGTTGCCTGGCAACCTAAGTGGGAGTTGTGTCATAATAAGAGCAGTCGTCCAGGTAACAGCTATAGGCTGCAGACATAAGCCCTAATGCTGGAATTAAGGACCTGCGCCACCATCAAACGTGACTGCGCAGGGCGAGGAGAGTCCACCACCGACTAGAGTCAGTCCGGCTGCCTATTCCACATGTGCTGGGATAGAAAGTGTATCAACCTTTCTCCAAAACCACAAGTGACTAATGTACAGTAGAGAAACCCAGAGGATTTCTAAACCGGTCAGCCAAATGCAGCTGTCACTCCCCAGTGCGCAGTTTACTTGTGATCTGCAACCAGCTGTGTCCTCACGCTGGGCAGGAAATGGTTAAATGCTGCATCAAGAGCGAGGAGGGGAAGCCCAGGCAGCTGCAGGGTTAATACTGATAGAATGTTCAAGTATCCAGTATAGAATTTTCAAGTATCCAGTATAGAATGTTCAAGTATCCAGGATAGAACACTCAGAAGATACACGGTTACCGTTAGTGTTCTACAAGAGCATTGGTGCCAGCTGGTGTGCTGGGACTTGTAGTTCCACAAGGGCCTCACACCCTGCCATAAAACCGTACTGAACACAAGGTCAAGCAACATGAAATTAACATTCCCAAAACCACTTTGTGACATAACATATTATTATTGTACAAACTCACAGCTGGAATTGGATTCCATTCAAACTGCAAATCCAAGATTCCTGTACCTATATCTGATCCGTGAACTGTAGCGTTCTCTAAAGCAAACCACAGCCAGTTTGCAGTTACCATATATAAACTTGCAATTTGTCACCACCTTTTGTGTTTCAGCCTTGTTTTACGGCATCGGGTGGGAAGGTAAGGCCCGCTGCCCACAAGTGTCAAAAATCTGATTTTTATTATTTTTTTTTTGTTAACTCTGCTTGCTTTCTACACCCCGACCACAATGGCAAACGCTGGTTACTACCACATGTCCCCTGTAATTGCGTTTGGCATGCAGGGTCACGCTTTCCTACTGGGTAAAAAAAGCTTTAAGAATTGAACCTGGGAATGTCTATTCCCTTCTTAACACTGGTGAAATAAAAGGAACGATCAGGATTATAAATTCCTAGATGCATCAATAAATCCACATGAAATGTGATTTTACCAGGACAAAGTATGATAAATAGCCATAGTGGATTAATACAATATAATATGATGGATACTAGCAATAAGGTGCTTGGCAAACCATAGACGCCATCACAGCTATCCGTGCTCTTAATCATCGCTGCTTTACTGTAGATCATCACGGAACAGCCTCAGGGGCCTCATCATCATCATCATTTATTTATATAGCGCCACAAATTCCGCAGCGCCGTACAGAGAATTCACTCACATCAGTCCCTGCCCCATTGGAGCTTACAGTCCAAATTCCCTAACACACACACACACACACACACAGACTAGAGTCAATTTGTTAGCAGCCAATTAACCTACCAGTATGTTTTTGGAGTGTGGGAGGAAACCGGAGCACCCGGAGGAAACCCACGCAAACACGGAAGAAGTGCACCCATCGCTAGAAAAAGTGGAGGCAGTCATTTTGGGGGATACACCGATACTCATTAGAAGAGGACCTTTTATTTCTATAGGAACCGGTAACCTCATGAATATTAATCAGCTCTCATGAATATTAGTCATTAAGGGTAGGGCAGGTTCTACCGTTATACAAACCTGAGCGGATGCAATTGATTAGGGGACACCCACTTGCCAAAATAAGAAGCGGGGGGGTGGGGGTGCAATGCCCGAGAGGAGGGGGGCAGCAGTTTAGAGGGGCACTGCTTAATGTGGGGCCTCTATTATGTCACTGATTGTTGACAACTTGATATTGCAGATTGAATTCCCATGAACATTGGGTGCAGCTTACAATATGGCCGCCTCCACTGGCGACAGGTGCTCTTTAAACATGCTGCAATTAAACTCCTCGGTTAGCCAGAAGAGCCAGTGAAGTAGTCCGTGTGACAAGAGCCTTCATGTCCTGCGAACCAACAACACTCTCAAAGTGCTGAAACAAATCACCTGTACACACAGTTCACGTTTCTCACGTCTCACGGATTAAATCTGCTTTGTTTTTTGCACTTTTCAGACGTAAATACAAAAAAAGCTCATTAAATAGTCAGATGAGAGTCAATGTTCTAAAACGCAGCATCTTAGGATGTGGCCTCATTCTCCGGTGTTCAGTACAATCCCTGGTATTGGTAGAAGCACAACCCATGAGAGGCGCATACAGAATGCAGCAACAACACATCACCGATACTCACGTCAATGTATCCGCTTCTCTGGTGCAAACAGCACAGCAACATTGTTTCAACAAAGCAAAAGTATCATCATCATCATTATCATTTATTTATATAGCGCCACTAATTCCGCAGCGCTGTACAGAGAATTCAAGAATGACGGTTTCTCTATATCGTATTGTAGCAAATAAGGAATGAGGCAGACTGAGCTCAGACTTATCTCTGCACGATGAAATAACACGGGTCAGCTAAAATCTTCAGCTCACAAGTAGATAAGATGAAAACAACAACTTGTTTCTTAATCAGATAGGCAACAGAATAACAAATTGTAAATCATAGTATTATTGTGGATATATATATATATATATATATATATATATATATATATATATATATATAATATATATTTACAGACACAGAGTGGTGGTAGTGGGCAGGGCCATCTTAACAACATTATGGGCCCCCGGGCAAAGCCGTGCACTGGGGCCCCTATAGATATAGATAGATATAGATAGATGTACTTGCTCAGTGATCCTTGAAGGTTTTTTTTGCAGGTTTTTTCTTTTGCAGGATTATTTATTCTAATTAAGAGCCCTGCCTATGGGGCCCCTTGCCGGTGGGGCCCCCGGGCACCTGCCCTTCGTGCCCAATGGAAAAGATGGCCCTGGTAGTGGGGGGGGTATAAGGGAGTATGTCATACCGCCTCTTCTCCTACTGCCTTCATTGTAACACTATCACATTCCAGTCACTTACATTCCCATTACATTTTCCATACAGTTAGTCAAATGCAATGCTGTCGACATAGGTAAACACTAATCACTTTATTTGAGTCTCAGGGTTCCAGTTACCGCACTCAGCGGTCTGTGCTTCACAGCATAACAAAAATTGCCATATTTTTTATTTATATGGATGCTTATTAAAAGCGCAGATTTTTCAGCACAAGGTACTGTCATTGTAAAAAAAAAAATAAAAAAAAGTTTAAATAAAAAAAAACCCCATTGCAAACGCACGCATGAAATACAGCAGGATATTGCTCAAGATGTTTGAGCAGAAAAGTGAATTTCTGTTTTCATAACCTCTGTCCTGCTCAATGGAAATAGATACGGTGGGGTTAAAATACTTTACAAGGTACAGACTTATAAAGAAAAATCTGGAGTCTGACACAGAGTTTAAGGTTGACAGTGAGGGGCTGCCTCAATCACAGGTTACAGGGACAATATCACAGTTTGCGACAGCAGTTCCACAAACACGGTCACGCAGGACCTCATTCACAAACACCAGAGACACATGTACAAGTCCTGGAACTACATCTCCCATCATGCTCTCTGACTCAGCAGGCACTTTATAGGTAAACTCTGCAGGGTGCGTTATACATGTAGGAGAATGGATAAAAATGAATCCTTGTTTCATGGCTGAGCGGGAAAGCTAAGGAACGGTTTTAAAAAAGTGTCCTCAGCAGCAAATCAGTGCTTAGAATACCCTGCACGTTATGCAAAAATCACCACGAGGGCCAGAGGGCCAGCACTGCGTGGGTTAAACTGGGTGCTGGAGAGGATTCAAAACACTTTAATCTTCTGGAAACCAGGCACTGGCCTACTTACGCCTTCCTCTGCCAGGGGAGAGGGGGGGGGGTGGCTGTAATTCATAGCACAGCTGAGGTTTTGCTGGTCGCTCAAGTAGCTGAAGGGTTAAGAATCTTCAGTGGCCCAGTGGCTAAGAGATATATTGTAGCCCATCTCATCCTTGGTGCTGAAGAGGTTAACAAGTCAATGCCATGCCCACCGCTGCCCCTCCACTTTTGTTGTTAAAATTAAAAAAAAGGGGGCTATGGGTGGGTGGGCACTTCTCCGCCAGAGATCTGCAGCTCTGGCCCATATCTCAATCTTAAAAAAAACCCCAGCTTATCCTCCAGCAGCACAGACAGGGCAGCGCACAAAGAGTTAACATCCAATTCATAAGGTTTGCAGATCTCAGCAGTTTAACCTTCAACACACATAGGGTTATCCTAAAACAACCAGATCCCAGCCTAGAGCTCCCCTGTGCCCCCAATAGCTTCCCCGTAGGCGGATTAACTCATGGCAGACCCTTTTAACTCCTTAAGCTCTGCAGCTTCTCTCTCCAGCGTTCTGCGCTTTCCCCACGATTCCAGACTGCACCTAATAGCGCATCAACATCACCACCCCCTTAACCCTTCACCACCGGGCGACCAGTGGGGGGCTGGCTGGGCAGGGGCGACGTCTGCCCCCTCCCGGGCCGGTCCCACAGTGGGCTGCCTCGAGCTGGGTTAATGGGCTACCTGCATTTTTCTTTTTCCTTTAAAATGTTCCTAATAGGCTGCTGAGCCCAATCTCACCCCCACCGGGCTGAAATCTGCCAGCCCTCCCCTGCCGGCGACACACGCCGTAGATGTCAAGCTCTTCTGCAAGGCAGCTCTGACCTCTGCTGCGCTGAAACAGTTAAGAGAAGAAATGCAATTCTCACAATATCGTGGCCCTAGCCCATGCACGCACCATCAGCATAAACATGGCCCCAAACTAGACTTTCCCCCTTTCTATACGTCCGCCTGCTCCTCCGCTACCATGCAAAATAAACAGTGCAACAATAGACAATGAATAAAAAAAAAAAATGCAGCCAAATAAATGTGCATCTTACATTTGCCCAGGTAAATCGCAGAACGGTGCATCAGCGGATCACTGATAGGGGCAGGCTGCTTTGTCATTGAGGCTGTCCTGTAGATTGCTTCCTTCTCTCAACGTTTTTGCTTTTTTTTTTTTTTTCAGAGATCTTTCCCAGAGAACTCTGGGTAAACTGGCTATACAAGTTCCTTCTCATAGTGTTTACAATTGCATCACAGAACTTGCAGCTACCCACCTTTTAAAGGGCCAGCCTGGCTGTCGCTGAGAAAAAAAAAAGTTCATTGTATTTCGTCTAAAAAAGTACAAAACGCAGTTGCCATGAAGGCTACAGATGCACTTTATTCATTTATAGTTTTGTCGTTTATTTTATTACTATACTTCTTTATCTTTCATGCATACAACAGATGCATGGCATTAACCGTATCTATTGCAAATGCATCATTATCACAGCAATTGATATATACCAGTAAATCCGTCTACAGTTTCTGCATTTTATCGCCTGAACATGTTACAACCCCATTGAGTTGCTTGTATATAAATATTGTTATTGCAATGCGTTGTTATAATGTGTTGAACAAATAGAGTTACAAAATAACCAATAAAGTCTTGTAGTTATTTTGAAAAAAAAAAGATAACTTTGTTATTACATTTTAGGTATTTTGTTTATATAACACTTTATTAGGTATTTTTCATTTCCTTTCTTTATAGAGTCATTTTTTTAATCCTTTCTTGTACTTTGTTCCATTAATAACTGTGTATTAATATTATATAGCTTGTATGCTCTCCCCGTGCTTGCGTGGGTTTCCTCTGGGTGCTCCGGTTTCCTCCCACACGCCAAAAACATACTGGTAGGTTAATTGGCTGCTATGAAAATTGATCCTAGTCTCTCTCTCTCTCTCTCTCTCTCTCTCTCTCTGTATATGCTATGGAATTTAGATTGTAAGCTCCAATGGGGCAGGGACTGATGTGAGTGAGTTCTATGTACAGCGCTGCGGAATTAGTGGCGCTATATAAATAAATGATGATCATGATATTGGTCTATTGTACAAATGTAAAATTAGTGTAGATCAGTAGCGTACACATGTAACGGGTTAAGTGTTCAATCTTTTGCTTCAAGACCAATAAAATGTATTTAAAAATAACAGAATTACAAAACACAGTATATGGGTGATAAGTGGGGAAGTCATATAAATCATAGACAGCATTTAATAATAAAATGTGATACAATTAGATAAAAGGTTTCCTTGTGACTTCTGGACAATGCAAGTTAATATTACCCGCTGTAGTTTGCTTACTGCACACACCGTTCCTGTATATTTTTGCATATTTATGTCACTGATGTCTGTACTATATTCCACAATATTTACATTTTATTTAAACTTAATGTTTCCTTCCCATTTTATTAAGGAATACCATATTTTTTTTAAATCCTTTTCTTGTCATTTGCTAAACTGCTTTATTAAATTGATTCCCTTTACATGTTTCCATCACTTTGCAGCCTCTGATTTCTATAACTCCAGAGCGACAGATGGTCAACAACCACCTTGTGCATCAGCCGACCTGACAATAGATACATAGTAATAATATGAGGTCACTTTCCGTACATAGCGGGTCAGGGGGTCACTGTCTATCTGTTGCAGCATCGGTTCTCTGCTTGGCATGTTGGCAGAGTGAATCGAGACACTGTGTTCTGACTCTAAGGGGATATATTTAATAAACTGTGCATTTGAAAAAGTGGAGATGTTACCTATAGCAACCAATCAGATTCTAGCTGTCATTTTGTAGAATGCACTAAATAAATAACGAGAGTGGGGTTTTCTAGTGCCTGGAAACCCCCCTCCAAGCCTGGGACACTGTATAATTAAGGTGACTGGACACTGCCCCCGCTTCACACGGCTCTGCTCGAAAAGAGAGAGCCGCGTGCACCTAACAGTAGTGCGCGCAGCATTGCCCATGTATATCATGGGGATAGGAAGAGTTGGAGAGCACTCTCTAAAATTATAGCCACGCCCCCATGCCCCCTCACGCCCACTGGCAGCGTGGTGTGGAAACCCCCATCTGCAAATCCTGCGTTTGCCCCTGGGGGGGATTAATCAGTTTACTTTCATTCTAAAGATTGCCAAAGAAACGAGGTATCATTGCCTTATCATTATTGCCTTATCATTCATCGAAAGAACTTGGGCATCGTTAGTGGAATGACTTTAGAGATGAAAACTTCTACTGATTCCTTAACGGAAAGAGACCAGGAAATGAAACTATCACTGCTTACTATATACAGGTACAAAACAGATAGTTTAAGCACTGATACTACCTCTTTAACCTGTCAAATGCCAGAATATCAAAGTGCTTGGGAAAATTGGATGTAAAATAATCATACCCAGAAGAGCTGCATTATGTGGATTATCTGTCCTTGCCATTAATATTTTTTCACAAATCACTTATGTCTAAGCAATCTAATTTTGTGACGTACGAATTGGAATTAACGGAGCATTACAGATAGGTATCTGTGTGGATGGGGAGTGTTCATAAAATGGAAAGTCAGCAATGTTATTGATCTGTACAGGAGAAAGAGATTTTATTTCCAGTTTCTGAGCCGTGTGATTAGGCTCTTTCCCACCACTGTGTTCTAAACTGTTAACAACGCATTTAACATTTTAGAATGTGGAACAGACTATTTCTCACTCCAGTACAATAGATTACATTGGCAAAATCACCACGCATTGAAAGCACAAGTAAAATGCATTAAAAACCCATCACAAAAACTAACGTTAGTTTTCACGCATTTTACCAATGCTCCCTATGAATTTGTGCAAATTAACCCATACAGTGGGCCCAGAACTAAGACCTTATTTGTGAACTTGCAAAAATATTGGGGGGTTTTCCCCAAAATGAGACGTACAAAACAAAAAAGGAACATTCACATTTTTCCTGGCACAAAATACACAGGCTGAGGGTCTGTTACATATATAGAAATTGTAAGGTTAGCAAGGAGTTTAAGTTGGGTAAGACTAGGGTTCAGACTTAGGACTTGGGCTTGTGATTGAACTATATAAGGTATAGGATGACTTTAATGTAAGATTTACGTTGGGGCCGGTCCCACGCTTAGAAGACCATCTGGATAAATCCTACGTCACGTGGAACTCTCTCCCATAGAGGCCTAAGCTGTGCTCATTATTACAAATGAAAAAGGAGTTGAAATGAAGTGCGGGAAAACTCACAGACACGCGTTTCACATAAAGTGGAAAAAACAAACGCGTTTCACATAAACAATTATTATGGCCTAAATCATACACCAAGCACCCAATGAAGACGATACAATTGGTCTTTAAACGTTGGAAGTCTCAGCATAAAAAAAACAGGTATCTTTTAGGGGTTGAATTTTGTGAAAATGCCAACAAATTATAAAAAGATTTATTCAACTAAAAAAAAAGAAAGACCCATCAGACCTAATAAAAATATAAAATTTACTTAGCTCATGTCCAAAATAAAAAAGTTATTTCTTGTCAAAATGATAAGACAAAAAGAGTGAAAAATTAGTGGGGTATTATATTAAAATGACTCACAATTCCTATTACATAACCTATTATGGCTCATTCTATGTGCAGTTCCTGTATTCTAGCACTTTCAAGGAAGACACAGATTTCATAGATCGTGACACTTTCATAGAGTACATGTTTTATACTTACACCACTTCCTAAAACTCCGTTACTTGCATACACTATGAAATGTTCATTCAGATATCAGCTTATTTCATTACCACAAGTTGTAATATCAGAATGTCTGGAAAACTTTTGCAAAGTACTGAGTAAGAGCCCTTGCGGGGGTATTCAACTCTCAGCAAGTTGTTTTTTTTGAACGCGTTAAGTTATTTTAATGCTGTTTTTTCTCATTTCCGAGCGGGTTAACTTTACCCGCAATTCAATTCCATTTTTAACGCTACGGTTTTTTTCATGAAACGGTCCTCTCGCGCTCCAGTAGAAGGTCTATTGAAAGTATAGGGTGTGCGAGAGGCAGCCACGTTAAAAGCTATTCAGTTGTTTTTTAACGAGGCGCGTTAAACACCAAATATGCTGTTTTATCTCGCACCTCCTTGGGGTGTGTTAAAAATAAAAAACCTCTGAAAACTATTTGAATTCATGTAATAAAGTGGAAAAAAAGTTAAACTTATGTTTATCACTAATGTCTAACTTGTGTAAGTTGATTTTCTTGTGAAAAAATAATGAAATAAAATGAACATAAAAAAAAAAAATAAAAAAAAAAATCACTAATTAATTATATTTATGTATGTTTTTGGTACAAATATGAATGTAGTAATGTGTTTTGACATGGTATAGATGATTTGTATGGTAAAAAATAGTTCAACAAAAAAATATGCTAAAGTACTGTAATATAGATATTATCAATGTGTAATGTAATCTAATGTATGGAAATGTATGCAAAACCTTTTTTTTGTGTTACACATGACAGCGTTAAAACTCCCCTTCACTCCCCTAAAATCTCGCAAACACAATGTTTAACGCGCTGGAGCAGCGTTCCCTCTTTTTCAATTGAATTGCACGAGTTTTCACTCTGCGCTAACTCAAAACTAACTAACTCGCTTTCGCCGTCAAAAACCCGCGGGACATTTTTTTTTTTTTTTACGCGGCGAGGAAAAAAACAACTCACTAACAATTGAATACCCCCCATGTAGTGGGTTTGACACTGTACCTCTTTTATATCCTGCCTGTCTTGTGGAGCGTCCACCGCTGTAGCCGGGTATCGAAATGCGCCATTTCTTTCAAAGCAGTTGTTGTCGTTTACACAGCAGGAAAACAGTATCTGACCATGTCAGAATATGGAAACTAATGTGACACATGATTGTGATACCTGGAACCAATAGCCACCTAATCGGGTGCACAAATCCCTTTCTCATTCTGCCCTGACCAGTTACATTGACATGGATAGATAAAGTGCTTCTGCTCTCAAAACTGAATTGGCTGCCGTGTCATCGGCAACATGGTCCAACTCCTGCTATTAGGTAAACTGGTTGTCCCAGGCAGAAGGCTCCCGACATTAATAGTAAAAGCCTAATTGCTATGTGCAGTTAATAACACAAACAGCATTATTGAACTGGACATGTCAACAGGTGTTCCTATGTCATGTTATTGCACAAGACACTATGTAGTTCCGGGAGAGATTTTAATCCAGAGGGTACTTTGGTTGTACTGCACCTACAATTTCTAGAGAAAACGAGGCCACGAGTATATCACAGCCCTACGCGTTAATCATTGTGTTTGCGAGTTTTTAGGGGAGTTTTAACGCGGTCATGTATAACACCAAAAAAAAAGGTTTTGCTTACATTTCCATACATTAGATTGCATTACACATTGATAATATCTACATTACAGTACTTTCTTTAGCATTTTTTTTAATTGAAATATTTTTTACCATACAATCATCTATACCATGTCAAAACACATTACTACATTCATATTTATACCAAAAATATGCATAAATATAATTAGTGATTTTATTTAATTTATTTTTTTATGTTCATTTTATTTCATTATTTTTTCACAAGGAAATCAACTTTTTCATATAAGGCATTAGTGATAAACATAAGTTTAACTTTTTTTTCACATTATTACGTGATTTCAAATCCTTTTTTTAGAGGTTTTTTATGTTTAACACACCCCAAGGAGGTGCGAGATAAAACAGCGTATTTTCCTGTTTTACCCGCCGTGTTAAAAATCAATTGAATAACTTTTAACATGGCTGCCTCTCGCACACAACCTGTACTTTCAATAGACCGTCTACTGGAGCGCGAGAGGACCGTTTTATAAAAAAAAAACATAGCGTTAAAAATGGAATTGAATCGCGGGTAAAGTTTACCCGCCTGAAAATGATAACAAAACAGCATTAAAATGACTTTACACGGTCAAAAAAAAACAACTCGCTGACAATTGAATACTCCCCTAAGCTTCAGTGGAGCAGGGACCCATCCAATATTCTCTGGAAAGCACTCCATAATAGTTGCTATACAAATAATCATGTCAGCAAACTCTCCTCCACAGAAATATCTTTAGCCAAAGATAAAACATGAAAGCAAATAATAATTTCACCCCCAAAAAAAGTTGCCTTTAAGCAAATTATAATGTCAGCATAAACATACGGCGGGACTGCGGCCATGTTGTAACATGTGACAATAAAGTAAACTGCTGGGGGTATTTACTAAACTGCGGGTTTGAAAAAGTGGAGATGTTGCCTATAGCGACCAATCAGGTTCTAGTTATCATTTATTTAGTACATTCTACAAAATAACAGCTAGAATCTAATTGGTTGCTATGGGCAACGTCTCCACTTTTTCAAACCCGCAGTTTAGTAAATGTACCACCTGGAGTTAATACAAGGGGCTGGTTCTGCTTAAGAAAATATTTTTTAACCTTCAGATCCCGTCTTGGACTTTTAAACAAGTGCCTGTTGTGAATTGCTGGGCTTATCATAGAAACAGATAAGGATCTCCTGAAATCTCTCGGAAAGGTCAGCGCTTTAGCATGTTAGCACCTATGGAACAAAGAGAGAGCTAATCCGGCACTCAGTATTATTGCTGCTACAAAGAGAAAAGCAAAGTTTACTTGTAAGGCAAAGATTAGGCTATTTACTCTGATATGTTTGGGTAGTTTAATGTGGAGACCAGACATGAACCATACAGACTCTCATCCACACAGATCAGCCTGCCGGACCATTATATTGAACTAAAATGCCCACTGAACATTATTTTTATTTGTAAACCATGTTACAATGCAAGGGGTGCAAATTAGTTTTCTGTTTTGCACATAAGTTAAATACTGACTGTTTTATCATGTAACACAAATATCAACTTTAAATTTCAGTGTACAAATAAGCTATCAAGTATTTGTGTGCTACATGAAAAAACAGTCAGTATTTAACTTATGTGCAAAACAGAATACTAATTTGCACCCCTTGCATTGTAACATGGTTTTGTCCAGGAGACTGAAATAAGAAGCTTCTCAAGTTAAGATCCTTAATGAATCAGGTCCTAGAAGTTTAAAGTACCACCATACCCAGAGGCAGGCTGGACGGTCCCATTGTGGGCTGGCTACCTTGGGCTTGGTCAATAAGGCTACCTGCATTTTCTTCCCTTTAAAATATTTTTAATAGGCTGTTGAGTTGAGTCTTGTGCCCCAGGTTAAAATTTGCCAGCCCTCCCCTGACCATACCACCATAATTCGAATATGGAAACTATAATATTCTTCTTCTTATTAATAATAATAATAATAATAATAATAATAATAATAATAACTGCAAAGGAGGAAACCCTTATACAGGTGACAATTATATAGCTAGAAGGCACCAGCTCACCATTAGACCTGTACTTCTACCATTATTGCATTACAATTGACGGCAGTGCCCTACTGAGTACAAGGAGACTTTCCAAAAATGTCACTTTATTTTTCAAAATACTAAAACACCAAAGGATTAGCAAATTGCAAATCTGGATTAGAAGCTCTGGCTGTAAACAGACCTGATTTTTCTGTATTTGGCCATAACAAAGGTGTCTCTTAATTGTGAAAAAACACACAAGCAGATTGAGACACTCCCATAGCACTGTGCAATCTGATCATTCAGCGATGGACGGTGTATAATGTGTAACCAAGTCTAATGCTATAATACCCGCAGGAAGACTTTGTTTATAGACAGATCATAGCTCCCAACATTTGGTTAGGTGGCCTTAGGAAAAGGGGCGTGGTCACATCCCATTGGGGCGTAGCAAGCCATCATGGTGGTGTGGCCACACCCAGGGGGCGTGTCTAGCAATTTTGAAGCGCTACGCGGGCCGCTCTCTTACATCCTCCCCTCCAAACACGTTCATTGACGTGCGCACCCAGTCACCACTGTTCGGTCACTCAAAGCAGCAGTGAACAGACAATATGTGCCAACTTTCCTATTGATTAAAACAAAGCTGTCCTGATTGGGATGGTGGAACAGGGCCCTCAAATCGGGACTGTCCTGTCTAAATCGGGGCGGTTGGAAGGTATGGATTGATTATTTTCTTTAACGGAAATATTGAAAGGCCCATAATCACAGAATATAATAATGAAAGCTACGATTAGGATAATGCATACTTGCCAACTTTCTAAAGTTGGCTTCCGGGAGCCTGCCGGGGGAAGTGGGCGTGATGGGGCTCCAAAATTTGCGTCATTTTGGACCCGCCCTTGTGACGTAATGCTGCAAACGCATCATTTTACAGCAGGGAGCGGGGCCAAACACCGCGATTCCCGGGGAATCGCAGTGTTTTGGACCTGATTCTGTGTGAATTGGGCAGATCCGGGAGATTGTCACACTCTCCCGGGAGTCTGTGAGATTCAGGCGAAATGCGGAAGTCTCCCGGACATTCATGGAGAGTTGGCAAGTATGGTATAATGTTTACATTTGGAACAATAAAAAAAACCCTCTTGGAGAAGAATATTTACACTTTACCACGGCTAACTGCCCATTCACCATGATGAGCCTACAACATCTACCTGTACTGCCGTCTCACTGATGGGTACCAGGGAAAAGCCTAATCTACTCACTCTCACATTTCATTCTCCATTTTCTGATCATTGTGTTTTAACATTTAATAACAGGGTGCAAGAGTCTAACAGGTACTGGGCGATGAGAGCTGAGAGAGGAATGAATGCTACATGGCTCTAAATAAGGCTTGAAATATCCATTTTCTTCAAATTAAAACTACTAATGCATCTGAATACAAAGGATAATGGGATTACATTTAACCGATTTACTGTGCTTGATGGCTTCTATCGCCTAAGACAAACCTCATGCTGACAGGTTGTTCAAGTTTTCTGTTTATAGAGCAAGTACCACAACATTTTAAGACTTGGGGGTAAATGTATCAAGCTGCGGGTTTAAAAAAGTGGAGATGTTGCCTCTAGCAACTAATCAGATTCTAGCTGTCATTTTGTAGAAGGTATTATATAAATGATAACTACAATCTGATTAGTTGCTATAGGCAACATCTCTACTTTTTTAAACCCACAGCTTGATACATTTACAAGGCGATTTATTGTACCAGTAAGATCTGCAGCAAGCTGGCCACACACATCGGTGATCCTTGTGCTTTTCCTGAGCACAGAGCGGTAGGATCATTGACACACAGATTGGAAGAGATCTGCTCATTCGGTACAAAGGTTGGTCAGCTGGATATCTTCCAATGTCACCCTCTATTTGTATTTACATACACCTATGATGATCATCAAACCGATTTTCGCAGGATCCTTACTGGCCATTAGGGTCATTTTGGGGCCATATTCTGTGATATTCAGCCGGTTGCTATAACAGTATCAGTACTCCAGCTTTAACTGCCATGCCAATCATAAAGACTTACTCAATCATATGGGTGCAGATTACACTGCTCTGACAGACATAATCAATCAATCAATCAGTCCCATGGGTGCAGATTACACTGCTCTGACAGACATAATCAATCAATCAATCAGTCTCATGGGTGCACGTTACACTGCTCTGACAGACATAATCAATCAAACAATCAATCAATCAGTCCCATGGGTGCACGTTACACTGCTCTGACAGACATAATCAATCAATCAATCAGTCTCATGGGTGCACGTTACACTGCTCTGACAGACATAATCAATCAATCAGTCTCATGGGTGCACGTTACATTGCTCTGACAGACATAATCAATCAATCACATGGGTGCACATTACACTGCTCTGACAGACTTCATCAATCAATCACATGGGTGCAGACTACACATGACCGCGGCGCCGGCGTCATCCCTCCTCCGTTTGCACTGAATGTCGGGCGTGATATGACACACCCAACAGTGAGGAGCGGCGCACAGAAGAAAGAAGAGAGAGGAGGGCAGAAGAGATCAGAAGAGAAGAAACACAGAAAAGAAAGATAGAAGAGGGCAGCACAGTGGCTTAGTGGTTACACTTCTGCCTCACAGCGCTGGGGTCATGAGTTCAATTCCCGACCATGGCCTTATCTGTGTGGAGTTTGTATGTTCTCCCCGTGTTTGCGTGGGTTTCCTCCGGGTGCTCCGGTTTCCTCCCACACTCCAAAAACATACTGGTAGGTTAATTGGTTGCTATCAAAAATTGACTCTAGCGTCTGTCTGTGTGTGAGCGTGATGAGAGGGGAGAGAGAGAGAGAGAAAGGCACAGTGTGGTGATGAAGAAGAGGGGGGGGGAGCAGAGTGTGAAGAGGGTCAAAAGAGAATGAGGTCTCTTTATTAAATGTGAGTATGAATTTTTTAATGACAGTTTTGGTTGCGGGAAATAGTTATATTTATGAAATGTAAATACTATTAATTAATTGCTGGGACTGTTTGTAGGTAGGGAAATAGGTTTATTTATTAAATGGGAATACTATTATTTTAATGTTGGGGCTGGAGGAAGACCTAATTATTAATCGTAGGTGCTATTGATTTAACGCCGGGACTGCTTTGAATATTCAAAATGTACCCATTTTTTTTTTCCAAATAGGGCCCCCAACATTCCAGGATCCAGAGAAGCCGCAACTAACGAAACCTGCAGCCACAGGTGGTGAAAGTGAGAAGAACAGGTAGGACAGTTTGTGAAATGTTGTGATTCTAATGGGACAATCCCAATTTTTGGTGAGTGTTATGCCCAATGTAAGGTGCAGGTCAAGACTGTGAACTCTTTCTGTACACACTGCGTCCTTTACATACTACACTGTGGTGCTAGATGTCCTTAAACATATGTCCCGCTCTGGCGAATTCAGGGCCTACCGATTTTGACCTACTAGCCACGCCCCAATGATGCATAGCCACGCCCCAATTATATGCTACACCCACTATCAATATTTTTTTTTACCATGCTCAACTATAAAGGGGGGCCCCATGAATTTGTTGTACCGGGGCCCTGAATTCCTCTTGGCAGCCCTGGTCTCATGGGTGCAGACTACACTGCTCTGACAGACTTTTAGGAACCAGCTATATTCACGGTTTTCAGACCCAACAACCTCCCTAATTATAATCCTCCAGTGGTTTTATGCATTACAACTTCCTATAAGGATTTTCAGAGCACTTTCTATGTGTTCCAGGCAAGTTCTGACCAGAGTTAAAACAGACACAAATCAGTCTTCTCCAGGCATATAGGGATAATACAATGTGTTTTTCCCCATTATTATCTGTGGATTACACATTTGTGTATGCAGGTACACTATGATTACATTCATACGTCCACAGACACATCGCTATCTCCCACACTATACTGCACTGCGGATTTCCCAAGGTCCGGGCATGCCAGTGGGAATGACACTAGCAAATTGCAGACCCTGGAAGTGAGAGCTTAGTATGAACCTTTGTAAGACATTAGCTGAGTGTGAGGCCCACTAACCTTACAGCAATAACCCTGCTGGCGAAAGAAAGTGGGCTGACCCCAATATTCATCAGACTGTAGGCTATACATTCACTAGGAACTAATAACACCACTGGTTCTGGAGGGACTGTACCAATCTACAGACCTGACAGGGGTGGTGCCTTCCGGAAAGTGAACACATCTGTGGTTGGTCAAATTTAGGTCTGATTTGCAGGCCAAGTGCATTTTTTTTTTTATTTCTTCCCTAATTTTTTCCTTTTCTAAATTTTGTGAGCTATGCATTGATTCCTAGTTAACTGACAGAATGAATGTTGGTTCAGTCCACAAAATGGCCGCTTCCACTGTGAGCAGTTGACAGAACTTTGCCAAACTTTGAATAGTGAATTCTGGGAGATCCCGCCAGGGAGCGTGGTTGGAGGGCGGGAGGGGGTGGGGTGTACTTTTGGCTCCACCCAACAACAAAATGATGTAATTTTGTCGCGGGGGGCGGGGCCAAAATGACATGTTCACCGCAATTTGGCGACTAAATTGCAATGTGCGGGATACTTGCCTGCTCTCCCGGGAGTCCGGGAGACCTACCCGGATTTCGGGAGTCTCCCAGACATTCCAGAACAGTTGGCAAGTATGAGGTACACTTAAAAGAGGAAGTTGGTCACGGTTTTGGCAGGACTGTTCCGATTCTCTGACTCTGAAAGGCAGGAGGTTTGTTGGAATGTGGGCGTGTCTTAGCAAGAATGTAGGCATCTGTGGACGGATGTGGGAGGGGTTTCGTCAGATTGGGGGTGGGGCTTTTTTGTCCCTATTTCACGTTTCAAAATGTTGGTAGGTATATTGTATTTATTTAATTATAATCTTTAGGTGGCTTATCAAATAGGCCAACTAAGCACATGCCTAGGTCTGGACTGCTCATTGGGCGGAAAAGACATTGGTTTTATGTTCATTTATTTATTTTTGTTTCACTTTTTAGTTTAGTTTTCTGGCTGGAAGCAGAAGAATGACCGGGAATACTTTACAAGATGACAATTGTCTTGATGCAAATGCATTAATTACTGATACTGATCTTGCAGCTAGATTAAATGCTTGCGATATTTACCTATATAGTGACACAACTCTTATACAAAGGCTTATGGTATTATGAATAAGGGATGAGAAGGACGTTATCAATGATGGCTCCTCGGGCTTTGGAATCTCTGCTCACACTCCCAGGTAAGTGATCGTACATTTACTTTATGTGCAACAAACACATTCGCCATTAGGCATCAATAAAACTTAAAAAAAGTTCTCTAATACCACAGAAACAACGCCCCCATCCCCCAAAAAACCACGCACAGACATACATAATATATGCCTAAGCGAGGAAGAAAGAACCAATCAGCGTCAGCGGTTCAATCTCAAGCAGCCAATCACAAGCGGTTGGCTAATCCTCCCCTACGGTGGCTGGCATCACGCACAGGTACATGTGCACAAAGCGATTTCACGCAAACTGGCTCCGTACTATCTCCGCATCAGCCCCTGACTGTCTGCATTGAGTACTGTAAAATGTATTATTACAGGTATTAATAATTAAATGTACCTGTCTGCAGCAAGAGGGTGGTGAGATTATCATCCATCGCAGCCACTGTGTGTACACATCAGTGCAATGACGACCGAAGGGAAATAGATGCTGTGTGTCTGCTGACAGCGGATCTGACAGACAGTGAACAATGACTGGAAGCTGTTACAGTGTAATGTACAGTCACAGGCTCTAGGTGAGACTATGAAGACAAGTCCTGGCATGTCTGGTCATACAGAGCACTGATACAATGTGACAGTCCTGTTACTACACTCCTCAGTACTGAGGAGGTTCAGAGACATGTTACCGATGAATAACTATATGCCAAGTGTCCTCAATATCCAGTGACAGTCCCTGTTTATCAATATGGACCAACTGTCCAATAACTTTCCCATATTTCTGCAAGTTAGATCATACTTCCCGACTTTAAGAAGACCGCGTCCGGGAGCTGCCTGGGGGAGGTGGGCGTTTTGGGAGCGGGGCTATGCAAATTGCCCCTAGAGCCAAATGCCGCAGCATTTTGGCTCTAATTAGTGAAGTGGGCAGATGCCGGAGGATGCTATATTCTCCCGGGAGTCCGGGATACCTACTCGGAATCTAGGAGGCTCCCGGACATTTTGGGAGGCTCCCGGATATTCCGGGAGAGTATGGCAAGTATAAGTTAGATGTAATTCTATCTTTTCTTATTCTCTAGGGTTAGGAAGTTGATATTTGTTGAAAAATAACAATTTTTCCTGCCTATTCACCTACTAATACATTCCGAATTCTTTCACACAGACTGCGGACCGTTCTACACTTTCATAGACCCGTCACCCCCATTAAAACAGGCAACAAACTGTTCATCCCTAATGTATGATTCCTCACAGCAGACCACATACTACAGTATTTGTCAATTAATAGTAAACACATCATGTTTGTTGGAAAATACAATAAACGTCCTGACCCCGATCTAATTTTTACTCTTGTCAAGATGAAACTTGCCCCTCTGAATGTGAATTGGGATGATCGGTCCCCTTCTATCCTGGGTTCTGCAGTGCTGCTCAATCTAAGTGCTAGATTTATCAAAAGGAAAAGTAGATGTGTTGCCCATAGCAACCAATCAGATTCTGACCATCATTTTCTAAAATGTACTAGAACATGATACGTAGAATCTGATTGGTTGCTATGGGCAACAGCTCTACTTTTCCTTTGTAGAAGTTTTGATAAACCTAAAACTGCTATATATTATCTCTGTACTGTGACATCTATATCTTCCATAGTCACCAGATACCTGCGGTTACACAGGTAGGGGCCGTTTCCACAGGTACCAGCTGTGTTCAAGCAGTTGTGACCAAAGCGCCAACTCGGCACAACATAGGAATATCATTGATTACTGTACTGAAACGGATGGACAATGTGCAGAGCAAAGTCCAACATGTTGGCGTGGTCTGGTATTGTATTTCTTTTCCAATCCGTGTACACTGACTAGGGGCTAGATTTACTAAGCTGCGGGTTTGAAAAAGTGGAGATGTTGCCTATAGCAACCAATCAGATTCTAGCTATCATTTTGTAGAAGGTACTAAATAAATGAAAGCTAGAATCTGATTGGTTGCTATAGGCAACATCACCACTTTTTCAAACCTGCAGCTTAGTAAATCTAGCCCTAAATGTTTAATCAAAATGGAAGAAATCAATGTGTGACGGTGGCAAAAGATTAAATGCAATCAGATGTAGATTAATATTATTACAATTTATTTATATAGCGCCACTGATTCCGCAGCGCTGTACAGAGAACTCACTCACATCAGTCCCTGCCCCATAGGAGCTTACAGTCTAAATTCCCTAACACACACACACACACACACACACAGACAGACAGACTAGGGTCAATTTGTTAGCAGCTAATTAACCTACCAGTATGTTTTTGGAGTGTGGGAGGAAACCGGAGCACCCGGAGGAAACCCACGCAAACACGGGGAGAACATACAAACTCCACACAGATAAGGCCATGGTCTGGAATTGACTTCATGACCCCAGTGCTGTGAGACAGAAGTGCTAACCACTGAGCCACCGTGCTGTCCATGCAATGTGTGTATTATAATCATGGGAGGAAAGTCTAACAACGCCGTAGGGCACTAGGCAGCCCTCCGAGCTTTCACCTGAAGCCCCGGGCTCCTGCCTGCTTTATTGTCGGATGTGTTTGTTATAACGTGTAACACTTGTCATCTGTGTTTAAGCAGGAACACAGGCTGTACCCAGGGCCGCCGAGAGGGGGGGGGAGCGGGTACAGTTTACCCGGGCCCGGCCATGCCAGGGGGCCCGGGCCGGGCCCTCGCTGCTAATTAAATTTTTTTTTTTTAATTTTTCTGTCTTGCGCTATTTTTTTTTAACTTTTTATATATTTTTTTCCTGCGGGGGGGGGGGGGGGGGGTGTTCGGGGGGTGGGGGGGGGTCTTGGGTTTCTTGGGAGCTGGGAGGAAGAATAAACTAAAAAAAAAAAAAAATACTCACGTGATCGCGCGGCGCCGTGTCGCAGCCAGCAGGAAGAAAGAAGACAGAAGAGGAGACAGAAGAGCAGAAAAGAAAAGAAAGAAGTTGACAAAAAGTAAGTAAAGAAACGGAGAGGCAAGGGGAGGAAAACAGAGAGGGACAGTACTATAAAGAAAGGGGACAGAGAAACAGAGGAGGAAAAAAAGGAGAGAGCCACAGAGGAATAAATAAAAATTGGGGAGAGAGGAACAGAGGAGGGGAAAAAAAGTGGGAGAGAGGAACAGAGGAGGGAAAAAAAATTGGAGAGAGAGGAACAGAGGAGGGGAAAAAAATTGGGGAGAGAGGAACAGAGGAGGAAAAAAAGGAGAGAGCCACAGGGGAATAAAAAAAAAATTGGGGAGAGAGGAACAGAGGAGGGAAAAAAAATTGGGGAGAGAGGAACAGAGGAGGGAAAAAAAATTGGAGAGAGAGGAACAGAGGAGGGGAAAAAAGGAGAGAGCCACAGGGGAATAAAAAAAAAAGTGGGAGAGAGGAACAGAGGAGGAAAAAAGGAGAGAGCCACAGAGGAATAAATAAAAATTGGGGAGAGAGGAACAGAGGAGGGGAAAAAAAGTGGGAGAGAGGAACAGAGGAGGAAAAAAAGGAGAGAGCCACAGGGGAATAAAAAAAAAATTGGGGAGAGAGGAACAGAGGAGGGAAAAAAAATTGGGGAGAGAGGAACAGAGGAGGGAAAAAAAATTGGAGAGAGAGGAACAGAGGAGGGGAAAAAAGGAGAGAGCCACAGGGGAATAAAAAAAAAAGTGGGAGAGAGGAACAGAGGAGGAAAAAAGGAGAGAGCCACAGAGGAATAAAAAAAAATTGGGGAGAGAGGAACAGAGGAGGAAAAAAAGTGGGAGAGAGGCACAAAGTAAAAAAGAAGGGGGAAAAGCGGCATGGAGGTCGCAGTGTGAGCATAAGGGGGTACAGTGTAGTTGTGATGAAGGGGCACAGTATTGTGTGTGTGATGGCACAGGGGGCTTGTTGCAATGTAGTGTGTGTGAGGTAGGTGGCAGCTAATTAATGGGCGCTATTTTGTTTGTAGGGTGATGGTGAGGCAATTTAATAGTAGGGACTATTAATTTAAGATGGGGTGGTTTGGGGGCTATTGAATCTTGGGGTGAGTTTAGGGAGAATGAGGTCTATTTATTAAATGTGACTATGAATTATTTAATGGCAGTGATGGTTGCGGGAAATAGGTATTGCTGGGGCTGTTTGCAGGAAGGGAAATAGGTTTATTTATTAAATGTGAATAGTATTATTTTAATGTTGGGGCTGGAGGAAGGCCTAATTATTAATCGTGGGTGCTATTGATTTAACGCTGGGGCTGGCTGTAATTTTCTAAATGTAGCCATTTTTTTTTCAAAATAGGTCCTTCAACATTCCAGGATCCGGACAAGCCACAACTAAAGAAAGCAGCAGCCACAGGTGGAGAAAGTGAGAAGAACAGGTAGGAGAGAGCAGCACAGTGTGTGAAATGTTGTGATTCTAGTAGGGACAATACCAATTTTTGGTGAATGTTGTGTCCAATGTAAGGTGTAGGCCAAGACTGAACTGTTTGTGTACACACTGCATTGTTTGTATACTACCCTGTGGTGGTAGATGTCCTGAAAGTCAGGAGTGCTTGAACATATGTGACGCTCCGGCGAATTGAGAGCCTAGTGGTTTTTATGTTAGCCACGCCCCAATGGCATGTTTGCCACGCCCCCAAATGCATGACCACACCTCCCAAATTTTTTGCACCGCCGTTTGGCTAGCCACGCCCCTGAATGCATGACCAAACACCTAAATGTTTTGCGGCGGCGCAAAAATTTTTTGGGGCTTACTTCACTATGAGGGGGGCCCCATGAATTTGTTGTACCTGGGCCCTGAATTCTTCTTGGCAGCCCTGGCTGTACCCAGAAAGAGGGCTCTGGTTACGCACTGCAGGTACGAGAAGAGTTGGAGAAGTTACAATGTTCTACAGGCTGGTTGCCGTTATTAACGTGTTGGGGTACTAAAGTGTACCAGCTGAGACTGAAACAAAGCAACACGGGTAAGCAATCAGCTGCTGTGGAACTACAAGTGCCAACATGCCCTGTCAGCCAAAGCATGGTAAAAGCTGGACGCATGGATCTGTATAACAACTGCACTAGATTATATGAGACTACACGGAAGCCGGTAGAGCGAGGGAAAAGTATTTATACTACAATATTAACACTGAAGAATACACTATCTATTTTAACAAGCAACAATCTGATTATATATATATATATTAATAAGAGGTACAATATTTACATACCACTTTGGATGCTTCATGAAGAGATCTACCAAAAAAGGTTGCACTTAATATCACACTCAAGAAGGACACAGATCACCCAAACGTTCAGATTTTCAAATAGGAAATATCCTTTGTATAAATATTTATATATATATATTTCCCTACAGCCGGCTACGTGACGCCTTCAGCGTCAGTCCAGAAAGCAAGCAGCGCATAGAGCGTTGTAGAAAGCGAAACAAGCAACAAGAATAATGATTTGTAATAATTATGACACACCACAGAAGAGTTTGTTCCCAGAAGGATGGGAGCTTGTGAAACAACCTTTATCCTTCCAAAGGTTAACAGGAATAAGAGAAATGCTTTCTCTCTTACTGTAAAAGGCACAGACAATGTGTATGGCAGACACGCTGGGTCAGCTATGGGACAAATGGTTGCATGTTGGTGGAAAGTCAGAATGATAATTCATCCCTGGGGACTTCTGGGGGCATAAAGATGTTTTATCAAATAGCCAAAGGTCAGGAAGAAACAGCTGACGGATGACACTTTTATTTAACGCCTGAGGGTCATGTGTCACAATGAGCAGGAACTGAAAGGTTAATACCACCTAACACAGGGGAATTAATACAACACACAGCTACCAGGGTTATCAAACATCTGAACTATAAGCTGCTGAATTGGCTAAATCCATCTACAAACAGTCCACAAAAGGTTCACACAGAGATTTGTAAACCTGCGGCTTGGATGAAATAGTCTAATCGCTGTAAAGGCTATGAAAGCTGTGCGGTTTGCCTACATTGATCCAGAGCCCGGCCAATGGCCCGAGGACACCTAAAAGAAACCTATGTCAAGAGGTGATTCCCTTATACCTACGTATAACATCATCATCACCATTGATATATGTTAGGAACAGGGGCGGATCCAGACTATTGCTATACCCTGGGCGATTTTAGGGGGGGGGGGGGCGATTTAGGCCCCGCCCCCTTCTAATTTCTAAGGCTGCCGGCGGCTGCACAGTATGTGCGGGTCCGCTCGGCAGTGACAGTGTGCTGCCCCGCTGCTCTGATTGTGTTTAAAACACAATCAGAGCAGCCGGGCAGCACACTGTCACTGCTGAACGGACCTGCACAGTGTGCAGCCGCCGGCAGCAAGCCCCTGCTAGGGGGGGGCGATCCCCTGGATCCGCCACTGGTTAGGAACTCCAGCAGCCAATACCACAAAACCCGGAGTCTGCTCCGAAGGTCTGGTTTTCACTGTTGCCCCTAGTGGTGGGGACAGACTTGGCTGCAGACAAACGGAGGGTCGTGAGATGGGTACTGGCTGTGGAGAACCCAGGAATGAGGAGTAATGGCAGACAGCGAATCCGGTAAACGAGCCAAGGTCAGGGGTCACTTGCAGAGAAGAATAGTCAAAAACACGCCAAAAGGTCAGGGTCACGAGCAGGTCAGCAGAATCCGAAGTACAGGCCAAAAGATCAGGGACACGGGCAAGAAGGCAAAAGCCAGTAAGCAGGCAAATAGTCAAAACAGCAATCCAGCAGAAGCAGTGAGCAGGTCAGCACTAGTGCACTACACAGACGCTATAACCGGCAGGGAGGCTAAGCCCTCCCTGCCTTAAGTACTTCATGTGGCCAATCAGAGCCCAGCTCTGATACAGTCACCGCCCATCAGCTACTCCTAAATAACTGCTAATTAGCCCGCAGGCTAGCTAGAAGGGGTTTTGCGCATGCGCCCGGCTTCTTCTCATTGTCGGGACGCAGCGCTGAGGCAGAAGCGTCTGGCCAGGAAGTGACGTCCCGGTCGTTGAGGTGATGGCCAGGACGCAGGGCAAAACAGGAAGTGAGCCGTGGCGGCTGTAAGTACCGCCGCGGCTCGTGACAATATATATAGCGCCACTGATTCCGCAGCACTGTATAGAGAACTCATTCACATCAGTCCCTGCCCCATTGGAGCTTACAGTCTAAATTCCCTAACATACACAGAGAGAGAGAGACTAGGGTCAATTTTGATAGCAGCCAATTAACCTACCAGTATGTTTTTGGAGTGTGGGAGGAAACCGGAGCACCCGGAGGAAACCCACACAAAAACAAGGGGGGGAACATACAAACTCCACACAGATAAGGCCATGACCGGTATTTGAACTCATGACTCAAGTACTAACCACTGAGCCACCGTGCTGCCTATATAACAAACTATTCTGACTATTATTCTGCCAAAATCCACAGCTGTAATACCAGACAAATCTCCCAGTAAACGTGGATCGATGTGAGAGCTCCCAGCATACAATATCTACGTATTGTGATTTTATTGCCTCTATTCATTTGGAGTGTACTAGATTATAATAGTGTTGATCTAATGACTGAGTAAACGGCTCTCTAATCACAGTCGCTGGCAGTGACAGTGTACAGTGTTTTTGTGGTTAGCCATGTAAACAATTGGAGCGAGCGATGAACTAGTTGGCAGATCTCTCAGTAGAAAACACCTGCACGGAAGCCTTGGACAGCTCTGAACAAGGAAATAATCACCTGTGACGCTCAGCTAGGCCAGAAACCAAATGTGTTCGCAGCCAAATGCAGTTCATTCAGGTGTAATCATTTGAAGCTCATTAAAATCCCACACAACTCATCATTTACAAAGCTGCAGCGGTACAGTGCGAATGCGGTTTGTGACGTCCTATAATTGCACACGTGCCCCTGTTTTATGGATAATGCATGCCATTGTCGGACTAACTTACACAGTCTGAGGGGGGAGCAGACTGACCTGGGGGCATCCCATGAGAGGTGCTGGAGGCCCAACGTCAACCCTCTACTTTAAATTAGAGATGGTCACTGCCCCCCGTGAACTGGTTTTGGATCTGGATTAGCTTCGTGTTTTGGTTTTGGCAAAACCGCCCACGTGTGTTTTGGTTTTGGATTTTTAAGAAAAAAATCCTAAAATATGCTAAAATCACATAATTTTGCTCTTATTTTGTTCCTACATTATTATTAACCTCAATAACACTAATTTCAAGTCATTTGCAGTCAATTTTGACCACCTCACAGATCACAACATTATTTTCATCCACTTTCAAACAAATACTGCAGCGACCTGGCTGGATGGTAAGCGACAGACCAATGACACAAACACACAGCAGATCCTAGCACATCTAGGAAACATTGGCACACAGCAGTGGCAGAAAAGAAAAATGGGGGTCTGCCCTCCCTCCCACCCCCCGCTATGTTGGGTCTTAAAAATGAATTCAAAACTCGCGAGATCTGACGATGTCACGATGACATTTTGCCTCGTTTTCAACTCCGAGGGCGTGAGACAGTACCGAGCAGGGTCGGCTCGGTACTCGGATCCCCTAAGTTCGGGTGTGTTCGGTTCTCCAGCAGTTGAGACAAAAGTCCTAAATGTCAGGAAGACAGAACAGTCCCTTAGATTTTGGACCTTCAGACCTAAATCAGACGAGTTGGGAAGTATTAACTGACTGTAATCAATGGATAAGATGAACCGCTTGAAAGTTCATGCAAGGCGATTCAATTGTGGCATTGAGGGTGATGGCTGTGTCTTTGAATGTCAGTCCCACTGGGTTTTTTAAAAGGGTCACGGCAATCTTTGTCACTAATCATCATCATCACCATTTATTTATATAACGCCACTAATTCCGCAGCGCTGTACAGAGAACTCACTCACATCAGTCCCTGCCCCATTGGAGCTTACAGTCTAAATTCCCTAACACACACACAGACACACACACACACACAGACTAGGGTCAATTTGTTAGCAGCCAATTAACCTACCAGTATGTTTTTGGAGTGTGGGAGGAAACCGGAGCACCCGGAGGAAACCCACGCAAACACGGGAAGAACATACAAACTCCACACAGATAAGGCCATGGTCGGGAATTGAACTCATGACCCCATTGGTGTAAGGCAGAAGTACATTTTGTTTTTCATTAAAATCAGAACTCTATTTTGATACTGCTGTTTGTTAATACAGTTTTAATATAAAGCAATACGTAAGCAAACAGTTTTGTGATGAAACAATTGTTTATTTGTGCAATAAATAAAGCATATATATATATATAAACAATTACTACAATACAGCAAAGTGGAAGCACGAGCTACTGAGGGTGAAGATGTGATGGGGAGGGGCTGTCACGCTTGCACCTGTCGCCGTCCTTGTCTCACCTACTCGCTTATCCTCAAGCGCCTGATGATGATGATGATCATGATTAAACCTGACTACTTTTTTTCTTTCATGTTTTCTTTTTACTTTGGAGGACAACTGTTCGTTAATATTTTAAAAATTAATTTCACTTTATACCTCTCGCTGTCACAATTTTGCACCCCCAAAAATGTTGTGCCCTCCAAAAGCCTTGAGCCCTAAGCTGCAGCCTAGTCAGCCTATTGGATAATCAGGCCCTAGCCCGTAAAATAAAAAACCTTTCATAATAATAATAATAATAATAATAATAATAATAATAATAATATTATAGCTATCCTAAATGAATGTTCGATGTTGTCTTTAAACGTCTATGATAACAGTGTATAGTAGGTTTTAGTTCTTTTCATAAAAATGTGACACCAGTGAATTAAGTAGGTATTTAATTTTTTTGGGCTTATAAATATGAAAACCACAAGATCAAACTGCTGCCAGTAGCTGTAAAACATAGAAGAAGTGAAATTGCAGCAGAAAGTTCAAGAAAAGCACGGAGGACGGAGCTCGTTGCTGAGTCTGAGGTTTTGGCCGTTAGCCCAGAGACCCTGAGATGTCCACACAGATAATCAGAGCTCTCTGGGTAGAAATCAAACCGCTGATTGACACTATCCACCATAATCTGTCAGAAACCTGCTGTTTATTTTCTATGGAAAAAAAAAAAACATCTCTCAAGAGCCTTCTCATTAATTATTTTTATTTTTCAATTTCACTCCCACTTATACCAAGATATCATTAAGCTAACTATTCCAGGCCCTAATCATACATTACAGATCCTCCAATTTACAACTTCCCTGTGAGACGAAACAGCTTCAAAACAACACCTGCAAATAGACTGGGATCACATTTTAAACCAGACACTCTGTTTTCTTTAATGATCTACCCCTCCATTGTCTTCATGTCCTTTGCTACCAGCATTGTATGTACATTTAGGGCCTGATTCATTAAGGATCTTAACTTAAGAAACTTCTTATTTAAGTCTCCTGGACAAAACCATGTTACAATGCAAGGGGTGCAAATTAGTATTCTGTTTTGCACATAAGTTAAATACTGACTGTTTTTTCATGTAGCACACAAATATCAACTTTAAATTTCAGTGTACAAATAAGCTATCAAGTATTTGTGTGCTACATGAAAAAACAGTCAGTATTTAACTTATGTGCAAAACAGAATACTAATTTGCACCCCTTGCATTGTAACACGGTTTTGTCCAGGAGACTTAAATAAGAAGTTTCTTAAGTTAAGATCCTTAATGAATCAGGCCCCTAGAGAGAGGAGACATAATTAGCAAAAATTATAACAAGATGTATGACCTTATATGAATGTAGTTTTCGGGAGATCAATCAGCTGGGTATGTACTGATGCAATTATCGTGCAGATCACACGATTTATGTCCGGTTGCAAGAGTGTGCACGCTCCCACGATCATGTTTTAATGTAGCAACACACATCGCATCTGTTGATTGGGTTTTCTAAACTTCCAATTAATCACGATCACCGAAAGAATGATGTCAGGCAAATGTGGACGTGTGTAAGCACTCATGACCAACAGTGTAGGCAGATATCCGGACGGAGTCACGATCATTTCATCAGATGGTCATGAGATGAAGACCACAGATCTGAAGGTGAATCGTGTAGGTGTGTACACATGAATCGGCATGTTCATCGGCACCTTCAATCGTCTGTTAAATCGTTACAGAAATTGCATCTGATGTATGACTGCATAGGTTTAGTAGATAAATATATTCCTACCCTCATTGTTTTTAGAGCTTCATATACTTTGTGATGGCACTGAAAGGGTGATTTGGCTACCGGAAAAGATGCATAGGGGGTCTTGGAGTGAGTGGCTGTGTGTTGGGTCAGACAGCTGCTCAGTAGCCCGTTCCATGATATTGTCCTACCCAAACAACTCTCTGCTTCCAGTAATCAGGATGAATCAGTCAGCAAACTGTTTGCTCTAACCTGATCTAAAAGATGAAATCTGCCCAAACAACTGAGTAACAGCTACAATTGTTTGCAGAGGTCTTTGTTTCTCTGAGCTGGGCAGAAGGCCCACTCTGCTGTTCGTTAAACAAATGCTTGTGTAGTAATGACAGGCAATGATTTTGTTTTTAAGGATTGTTTTTGCTTATCCTCAGATCCCCAGTGGGAGAATCTTCACCTACTCCCTGCTATCACCGACAGATAAAACTAGCTGTGAGCTCGTTAAAGGTAACTTCTGGATTCTACCTGTGTTTCCATGTGCTTGTAGGATGAAGTGTCATAAACCTACAGGATAAAAGAACCCCAAGACTGGTATTCTTGTGGTTTATGAGGTCTTTATGAGGTCTTTCAGTGTCCCCGATCCAGCCTGGTGTCCTCGTCCTCAATGTGTGACCCTGCAGCTCACTCACTCAACTGGGTACCTACAATATTTTTTGGAGTGACCACTGTCAGATATTCACTACAATGGTCATGGTGCTGGTAGCTCCCAGAAAAGAACCAGAAGTCTGGGGTAGCACCACATCCCGTCAAGCTGTTTAGTCATAAGAGGACTGGTACTGAGGTTTAAGATGAAGTCAAAGGCTTGCAGAAGGTAAAATAGTGATGGACGAAGCCAAAGTCAAGCGACTGGAGAAGGTAGAATAGTTGGAGACGAAGCAGAGTTCGATTGATTGTAGAAGATAGAATCGTGATGGACAAAGACAAAGTGAAAGGATTGGAGAAGGTATAATAGTGATGGACAAGCCAAAGTCAAGGGATTGGAGAAGGTACAATAGTGATGGACAAGCCAAAGTCAAGGGATTGGAGAACGTACAATAGTGATGGACAAGCCAAAGTCAAGGAATTGAAGAAGGTAGAATAGTCTGCGAAAAAACCAAGGTTGAAGGATTGAAGAAGGTAGAATGGTGATGGACAAAGCTGAGGATGAAGGATTGTAGAAGGTAGAATGGTGATGGACAAAACTGAAGATGAAGGATTGGAAAAGGTAGAATCGTGATTCTACCTTTAAGTCTTCTTCAAAACACAAGCAAATAAATCCAAATCTAAACTTAGCTACTGCAAAAGTTTGGTAGAACTGAATGACGTTATAGAGGCTACAAACAGGTGAGATGAAATGTTCTGATTGACGTAACTTTTTCACTAAAGGGCTGAATGCAAAGTAAAGCTGTGCAGTAATGCAGGTGAGGTGACCAGCTAGCTTGTTGTTCTTAGCAGAATGCTGATTAAAGGAATTGAGATATGTGTTTGTAGCTGGCATTGTGAATAGTTATCTGACAGCTGTCATTTGGAGCCAGTGTTATGAATCCTCACAAAAATCTACTGTGAACTGCCCGTTTTGGAGTCCCAGAACAATGGCATATTGACACTTGGGGTAAAAGTATCAATCGGCGGATATTTAATACTGCCGATTTTCGGAGGTTTGCCATCATTATTTAAAAAGGGAATTTTATTGAAGGCAAAGCCCGTCCTGTTTAAATCTGGGGTTTAGGTTCAACAAAAACATACTTGAGGAATGCCGTTGTTACAAGAACAATAGGTGGCTGTTTCCTATTTCATTCTTTTTTCATCCTTATCTTCTTCAACAGGTCAGGACGCTCGAATGGCAGAGATGTGTTTTCGGAATTCTAGAGGCAGGAAGTCATATCTCTCTGTGGAATGGTGGATACACTGGTCCAGAAAGACAAGCGGGACGTTTGTGGTTTGTGTATATCTTTTACATACTGAAGCTCCTGGTAATATCTGATAGGACTTTGCACGCTATATCTGTTTTGAAGATGACACATTGTTTAATCTCTCTTTTTTATTGTGTAGTAAGTTGTCAGAACCAGACTTTAACAAACAAACTGCTAATAACATTCCGGAGAATGTTTATTGTTGTATGGTGACCAAAATCCTTCTCCAGGCTGTGTAGAACCTTTAGGGGCACGTGGTGGCTGGAACCTTGTATTGTGGAATACAGAGCAAGCAGGACATAAAGCTGCAAAGATTTCTTAGTGTGAAGTCAAAGGATGGAAAAAATAATATAGATGACAGTCAGTCATATCTCTCATCCAGCAGGATCTTCTAAGGAGCCAGGGAAGTTGTCCACTAACATAAATGGAAAGATGTGATTTACCAACTGTATGTCCAGATATTAATCAGGGTTGGCATCATTATGGGTGCATACACTTTGCAGTAAATGTTCAGGCACCAATTGTGATATTTTAAGGTACATTAGCTACACACCTCTTGGGATCTCGGGATTTTTCCAGCCCTGGTCAAATCATATTATTGGTCTATAAACCATTCCCATAAACACATATGACAGATCCTTGACAAGGCAGTGTTTTCCCCAAAAAATGTTGCCAGCCGGGTGGCATTAAGAAGTAACCGGGTGGGGGCAGCTGTAATACTTTGCAATAATTTTGAAATATTTTGGAGGTTATTGCCCACACCTGTCAGGACAAGTGGTCAGTGGTCTAACACACACTGCTGGCTGTAGTGCTCTCATAATGTCTGTTCTTACAGGAGAAACAATGGTTTATTATATTGTAATAGGACTCTGTTGGTCTCCAAGAGCCGGAAGGCAACTAAAACCAGCCGGCTGAAGTCACCGGGAAATAGGTGCTGAACACTGAATCAAGTCACATATTATGCTCTCACTTGACAAATTGGTACGAAACAGCATTACTGAATGGAGACCCACCAAATCTATTACAGATAATTCCTGAATTAACACAAGAGGCCATCATTCCGCCGTCACACCTTACCCTCCACCCTCTACTTACCATCCTACCACAAACACTTTTGTTCTTCACTTATCTGAAATTCAAAACTCCCAGTTTCAATTTTACGTAAGTTAGCGGTTTACAACCCATATATTAATCATATGACGGAAACCAAATACAATAAACATTTACTATATTATCTTGATAGTAACTTTGTTAAAATGTTCTCAAATTTCTGTGAATAATACGTTATTGTGAGTTTTCAATAAAAACACATTAAATAAAAAAAAAGAAGTGTCTGGTTTTATGGTTTGACGATGGCTTGTGCCACTTTGCGGTTAACCAATTTGCGTTCCTTTTTGATGTCCTGGTTAAGCCGATACACTAACAGTATTTGTGACAATGCTTTTATATTATTGGGGGATAGGTACACAGCTGCTTTCTTGACTGTAAAACTTTGGGTTGAAGGAACAGAACTAAAACGGGCCCCACTGGCTAATCCCCCCCACCCCCCATAATAGTGATGACTAAACCACACGTAAATGAAGCATGTGATGGATTTTGTAAGCAGTCCAACAATGAATAAGGCTGAGGGGGAGAGAGTGTGTGCAGTCATTGCAGACAAGCAGACAGGTGCAGAAATCTGCAAGCATGGCAGAAGGCATTTGCAGTTTCTAAATGGGACGGGAATTACGTTTCGATTTCTTAATTAAGTTGAGCTTAGTTTTTTTTCTCCATAAGCACAAAAAACAGCTATTTTAAATAGTCGGGTATAAGCATTGTGCTGTCACCTAGTGTGAACCTACCATGTACAGAGGCAGAAAAGTCACAAATAGAGGGACAAACTGATAGTAATGGCCATGTACAAAGCAGCAGAACAAAAAATATGATTATTGTTAATTTATACAGCACCAATCATATTACACAGCGCTGCACAGGAAGCTCCATGGGAGCTTACAATCTAAATTCCCCACTGTGGTCTATTTTGAAGCCAATTAACCTACCAGTATCATCATCATCACTATTTATTTATATAGCACCACTAATTCCGCAGCGCTGTACAGAGAACTCACTCACATCCGTCCCTGCCCGAGGAGCTTAAATTCCCTAACACACACACACACACACACACACACACACACACACACACACACACACACACACAGAGACTAGGGTCAATTTTAATAGCAGCCAATTAACCTACTAGTATGTTTTTGGAGTGTGGGAGGAAACCGGAGCACCCGGAGGAAACCAACGCAAACACAGGGAGAACCATACAAACTCCACACAGATAAGGCCATGGTCGGGAATTGAACTCATGACCCCAGTGCTGTGAGGCAGAAGTGCTAACCACTAAGCCACCGTGCTGCCCAGTATGCCTTTGGACTGTGGTAGGAAACTCAAGCAAACACGGGGAGAACATACAAACTCCCCACAGACAGGGCCCCGCTTGGTTTTGAACTCATGACCCCAGTGCTGTGAGGCAGCAATGCTAACCAGTGTCACCGCACTCAGGAAAATATGCAGGAGTTCTAGCGGGGGGGGGGGGGGGTCCAAATGTTTGATTTTGGAACAAAGCAAAAAAGAAACTTATAAACAATAAACCGGCAACAAACACTTTATTTATAGTGACATTGTTTGACTGTAACTAAGAAGTTTGATCGAGTCACAGAGCGTAAGACGTAATATATAACAACTGGTGCAGAAGCAGCTACTGAGAGGCGTTTGCGCCACTGTTTCCGCTTCTCAGTTTTATTCCTTGTGTTCTTGAAATTTCACCCTTATCGGGAAATTTTTATGACACCCAGGTAATTCTAAATTATTTTAATATTTTAAGCTTAATTACAATTGTAAAAAAAAAAAAACATGGCTACCGCCGGGCTTCCAAGACTTTGGCTGTGTATGGGCAGGGGGATTATCCAACTGTACAGCATGAGAATAACATAAAGAGAAGTGGTACTGTGCAGTGTATATGTGCATTGCATGGAAACTACTTAAAGAGAAGTGGTACTGTGCAGTGTCCGTATGTACAATATCAGAATAACAAAGAGAAGTGGTACTGTGCAGTGTATATGTGCATAACATGGAAACTACTTAAAGAGAAGTGGTACTGTGCAGTGTCCGTATGTACAGCATGAATATGATATAAATAGAGGGGATACTGTGCATTGTATCTACAGGATGGAAATTCTACTGTGCAGTGTCCATCCATTCAACAAAGCAAAACAATTCAGAATTGCATACTAAACAGAAATTAGGCAGTAGTGCTGTATTCTGAGATGAAAACGAGAATTAGAACAGTAAAATGTACATAAATGTAATAAAATGTTACATAAAAAAGAATGAGACATACAGTAATCTGTACATTAATGTGAGAACTGTTTTAAATAATTTTGACCATCTAACCACATTAATATTACTCTACAAAACTAATATTAATCTCCTCTCACACCCAATTAAAATAAAAACTATTGCAATGAGTGTTACAGTTCCTTACCCAGTGCTGCACATCAGACTGCAGGTGATAACAGGACATTTATTTTCTGTATTTTCTATGTCAGACAAACACTAGAGCACTAGATACAAAAACTGTAAAAATAATACACTAGAGAGAAAAGTGACTGTGGCCATTTTGTTGAGGCCAATGTTCATGAAAACCTGTGCAGATGCTAATGGACTGCAGACAATGTGTTATACAAAAGGTAATATACCTATCAACTGGGAGGTTCCATGATTAGAGAAAGGGGGGGTTCTGGGTATCTGGACTCCCCCAACCCCCACCCAAGCGTGCCCCGGGTGATGCCATCTTGTGACAACATGCACCTATTTTAGTGTAAATGAAGGAATAAACACAAGTATTAGCAGGCCAAGGGGTGCAACATTTTGCATTTTCCGATTGCAGGTGCTGGACAGATTGCGGTGATACTAGATGAATGAGGACAAGACAAACGTACGCCTTGTATTGCAAAATTGGCCCAGTCTGTACTGCCAATAGCACATCTTTAGGGTTCCATTGTTACCGCCGCTCAGAGCCCTTCAGCCTAATCTCCTTTTCTGCCTTTTGGGACCTGCACGCTACAGCTCTGTTACCCGGTGCTCCAGTTGTGCTATAGTACAAAGTGGTGGGTGTGCAGCCTTTGGGGTTGTAACCCTGCAGACCAATAGGAAGCCACATGCTGATAGTTTGAGGCTGCCCATTGGTACACATAGGGGCGTATTCAATTGTTCCTCCGGCCGCCGGAAAAACGAGCGCTCTAAAACTATTACCGTTAATACGGTAATCACTCGCTAAGATGAAATTCAGCGAGTAAACTACCGTATTAACGGTTTTTACGCGCAATATCACCGTATAAACGGTAATAGTTTTAACGCACTCGTTTTTCCGGCGGCCGGAGGAACAATTGAATACGCCCCATAGATGCACATATTCAGCTGGTTATAAGGGGGGAGAGGAGGGTGACAGAGAGCTGGCAGAGTTTGATAGACGCTAGTCACACCCCCTTCTGTAAGATAACCACACCCCCTTGGGAATAGCCACACACTTTAAATGGATATAATTGTATGAAAGTTGCGGTTATAATAGATGGCGAAACTGCCTGGGTCCTAAAGCAGGAGAGGGGTCCACAGCTGTAGCTCCATCCAGCAAATGATTCACTCACCGTAGAGGTGGTGGCCCAGATCCTAAAAGGGTCTCGTGTACATGTGTCTCTGTGTTCATACATATATATCATACTTGCCAACTTTATGTTGGTCACCTCCGGGAGGAGGGGGATATGGGTGGGTGGGGCATCCCTGACCCCAGTGATGTAATGACGCTTACTCGTCATTTTACAGTGGGGGGTGGGGCCAAAATGATGCAATTCCCTAAGAATCACTTCATGGCGGCTCTAATCCTGCCTACCTCACTTATGAAGTCGGCAGATTTGGGACGATGCCCTATTCTCAGGGGCAGGATGGGCTGGGGGGCAGGGGGGCATCTGCCCCCTAGGCCGGCCCCATAATGGGCTACCTGGGGCTGGGTCACTGGGCCGCCTGCAAATTCTTTGCTTTAAAATAAGCTGCTGAGTCAAGTCTTGCCCCCGTCCCGGGCCGCAATTTGCCAGCCCTCCCCTGCCTATTCTCCCAGGAGTCTGGAAGACCTTCCCGGAATTCGTGAGTCTCCCGAACATTCCGGGAGAGTTGGCAAGTATCATAAATTTGTATAGAATATCTTTTCATTTTACAGGGCTGCATTGAGGATGTTGTCTTCTTCTGGGTCAACACTAAACAGAATTGGAGCTAACATGGTGAAGAACGGAGGTCTTTGTCACTGGGGATCTCCCTTTTGCCTAAATGCACGTGTTTAGAGAGAACATTTGGGTGTGTTAGAGGAGAGAATATAGGAAAACATTGCACTGGATGGTAACGTGAGAGCTCCTGGTTCCCGCCTTCCCTCAGGTTCGCTGTCTCCTCTGCACCTGGGGGTATTGGAGCTGAGAGGTCAGGAGCAGTATTTGTGTACAGTGGACACAGACAATCCTTACACACTATTTACACAACTCAGAGACACAAAGGTGACAGGTTCTCTCCATTGCCTTTTGAGGGGAGAGTTGCATTTTAAGACGCACTTTAGCCAATGTAAAACAAATCTACATCCAGACAAGTCTTACATGCAATACAGGCAGTCCAGATGTTCCCTCGATTCCAGGATAAATATAAGTGACGTTTACACTTCCATACCTCCCAACATGCAAGTGGGACAGGGGGCGTGGCCATGTCAGGATTGGGCCGTGGCCACGCCCCTAGAGTGCTACATAGCGGAGTAAAGTGCTAGACTGCCCATTACTATCTCCCTTCCCTCTACATTCCCACCCTTGGGACAAATATGTCCCCCCAAGAGGAACAGCAGAAGAAAGCCTCAAATTCGGGACTGTCCTGCTGGGTTTAAATCCACTCTGTATAGAGTTAGTATGTTCTCGTTGTGTTTGTGAGGGTCATCGGTTTCCTGCCATAGTCCAAAAACTTACTGCTAAGTTACTTGGCTGTTGACAAATTGGACCCATTTGATTGGTATTGAATTTAGTATAAAAGTGTCAGGAGCATTAGCGACCGCGGGTACCGCCGTGATTCACTTGCCCTTAGTGCTGGCATTCCGGCCGTCTCCATAATGACCGTGACGTCACTTCCTGCTTCTCGGCCCCACCTTTGCCAGGGCAATGACCGTACGCCAAGCATTCTCTTAGCATGCCCCGGTAACTCAGGGCAGCCGGGCGCGTGCACTAAAGTACCTACAGCCTTCGGGTTGATTGATCAACCAGCACATTTAATTAATCTGCCCCTGAGAACTGTTACAGTTCAAAGCCCTGATTGGCCAGTACTAGTATTTAAGGCAGGGAGGGCTTAGCCCCCCTGCCGGTTATAGCGTGAACTACCCACTTGCTAACCTACTCCTGTCCTGTTCCTGCTTGTCCCAGTTCCTGTGGATACTCTGCCCGTTTTCCTATTGGACCTACTGTTGTGACCTTCTGCTTGTACCTTGGACCCTGCCTGCTTGCCTGTGACCCTGACCCTTTGGCCTGTATCTTGGACTCCGCTGTATTGCCTGTGACCCTGACCTTTGGCGTGTTATCTGACCATTCTACCTTGCTTGTGATCCCTGACCTCGGCTTACGTCTGACCATCCGCTACCATCTACTCAGCCTCCTCCGGCCCTGCCGCTGCGGTTCTGTATAACAAACTTACACTACGTTTGGAGTTAAGTCCTGGGGGCATCTGAGTACCTGTGAGCGCATAAAGGTCTACGGGAATGGCGGCTGCTAAAGGTGAAGATCTCCACCAACTAGTTCTGTAAGTTTGTTAACAGACCTAACAATAAGCTCATAATTGGCAGGAACCGATGTGATTACACATTCTCTGTGCAATATGATTGGTGCTTTATTAATAAACAATAATAATAAATCCAGACACACCATTACATTGTCGCATACACCGTGCTGCATAATTGAGGTCCAACCTTACAATAAATCACGATCAACAGTCTATTCCTTTCTGGTTTTCAAAAGTCTACGTCTCCTGGACAAATATCTCTAATTTAACTACACAGCAAACAAAGTCATAAAAAGCGTTATATAAACAGTGTACGGCGGCTATCTGCTGTCGCTAATAATATCACACTGCTTTACACAACAATCCCATCATCCCCCCCTCTCACGTTTTTTAATTAGGCAAAGAGTTGCTTGTCTAAGGATCGCAAGATTGGAATTATCTCCCAAGCTACAAGACAAAACCGTTCAGGAGAATTTATTATTGCCTATTATATTTCAATGCAGGAGCCAAATCCCTTGTGATTTAACAGTAATTTTGTGTTTACTGCCTTGCTGAAAACCTAAATTAAAATTCTATGTAAAGGATGCCAAAAAAAAGTGATATAAGTACGGATGATAACGTTCTGCTTCCAGCGCGAGTATTGATGTTGACAGGGAAAATGGTTATGAAGAAAAATATTTCAGATACTAAATTGCCAAGACCATCACTCTTATATCTTCCTTATGAAGCAACGTTTAACAAGTTGTGTAACAAACAGAAAAATGATAGCTGTGCACAAGGTAGGAGAAGCCAGTGATGTGGACTCAAGTTATGAAAGGGGGATCAGGATAGGAAGTAATTTAATCTCTGCTGGCAATATGATTGGCTGGGTGTCGTTGCTGATAGCATGGGGAATCTATGTTACTTATAACGTTGCAATACTTGTTCTGTTATCGCAATGTCAGGACAAAATAAATAATAGAACAATATTCACTGAATAAAGCAATTTTTCTAATTTTTTATTTTTTTTAAATAAAATTATTTAAAAAAAAATATTTTCTATTGTTTACTCCACAAGCTGAAAATGTAAGCCCCAGGCTATCCGTTCCTCCCTGCATGCACAAACCGTCAAGACGTGGGCAGAGACTGTTAACCTCTACCATCCTTGGCCAGCATCGCCTTACTGCAATTAAATTATATTTATTTATTTTAAATATACCCAAAAAGTGCAACATATGCCTAACCCCGGGCTCATTAGCGTATCATTGCAAAATGTGGAATGGCGCTGCTACGATATTTGCTAAGAGTATTTCAAGGAGCTGCCGGCACACTTCATGATACTTGAAACTGCTTCAGTAATAGCTCCATACTGTCCTGATTTCAGAGGCACGGTCATGAAGTTAGGACTCTGTGACCCCCCACCATGACCGTGCTCCTACTGAGACGTGGCCACACCCCCTGTCCTGCTGCCAGGCACGCGCATGTTGGGAGGTATGGGATAGGCTGGAAACACCCTTTCAAAGTCCAACCTCCTACCACAATAAGATCAGCCCCCTCATTAATAAAGAGTTGATGACATAAACATAACCCCTTATTCTTATCCTTAACACTATTATATAAATGATCCCACATGGAACTTGTTGGAAAATAGAAAGTTGTTTATTTACCTCAGTAAACACACTATATGGTGGGGGGAGAACACTGTAAGCAGATCATCAAAGGTCCAATGCCAGTCCAGATGTCCCAACGCGGGTCACATACCCTCTAGACATCAATACTTATACACCATGTTATCCAAGCGCACCCTTGTCATTTGTCTTCCCAGGCATTCCAGAACACAAACCCCTCTGAGCTAATCGCAACGCAACCACAAGGACCCACTGTCCCCAGGGACAGTACTTGCACAGAACCTAAGCTGGCCCTTTGAAGGGAATGGGTTCCAAACACCTCACTACAAGTAATGTGCGCCCCACCAACCTTGCCAGCCGACTGTACAGTGTTCTCCTGCAAAACCAAAGGCTGCACCAGCAGTACGGCCACGGCCCCATGTACAGAGCTTGTTCACCATGGAGTTTCACACTCCATTGGGTCTAAACCAGAACCTGACCTAGAGAACAGAGCTTGTGCACCACGGAGCTTCACACACACCATCGAGTCTCCACCAGAACCTGACCTAAAGAACAGAGCTCATACACCACGGAGCTTCACACACCATGAGGTCTACACCAGAACCTGACCTAGAGAACAGAGCTCGTGCACCACAGAGCTTCACACACCATCAGGTCTACACCAGAACCCGACTTAGACAACAGAGCTCATACACCACGGAGCTTCACACACCATTAGGTCTACACCAGAACCTGACCTAGAGAACAGATCTTCTGCACCACAAAGCTTCACACACTATCGGGTCTACACAAGAACCCGACCTAGGGAACAGAGCTCGTGCACCACGGAGCTACACACACACCATCGGGTCTGCACCAGAACCTGACATAAGGGAGCAGAGCTCGTGCACCACGGAGCTTCACACACACCATCGGGTCTCCACCAGAACCTGACCTAGAGAACAGAGCTCATACACCACGGAGCTTCACACACCATCAGGTCTACACCAAAACCCGACCTAGAGAACAGAGCTCGTACACCACGGAGCTTCACACATCATCAGGTCTATACCAGAACCTGACCTAGAGAACAGAGCTCGTGCACCACAGAGCTTCACACACCATCAGGTCTACACCAGAACCCGACTTAGACAACAGAGCTCATACACCACGGAGCTTCACACACCATTAGGTCTACACCAGAACCTGACCTAGAGAACAGATCTTCTGCACCACAAAGCTTCACACACTATCGGGTCTACACAAGAACCCGACCTAGGGAACAGAGCTCGTGCACCACGGAGCTACACACACACCATCGGGTCTGCACCAGAACCTGACATAAGGGAGCAGAGCTCGTGCACCACGGAGCTTCACACACACCATCGGGTCTCCACCAGAACCTGACCTAGAGAACAGAGCTCATACACCACGGAGCTTCACACACCATCAGGTCTACACCAAAACCCGACCTAGAGAACAGAGCTCGTACACCACGGAGCTTCACACACCATCAGGTCTATACCAGAACCTGACATAGAGAACAGAGCTCGTGCACCACGGAGCTTTACACACCATCGGGTCTACACCAGAACCCGACCTAGAGAACAGAGCTCATACACCACGGAGCTTCACACACCATCAGGTCTACACCAGAACCTGACCTAGAGAACAGCTCATACACCACGGAGCTTCACACACCATCGGGTCTACACCAGAACCTAACCTAGGGGACAGAGCTCATGCACCACGAAGCTTCACACACCATCAGGTCTACACCAGAACCTGACCTAGAGAACAGCTCATACACCACGGAGCTTCACACACCATCGGGTCTACACCAGAACCTGACCTAGAGAACAGAGCTCATGCACCACGAAGCTTCACACACCATCAGGTGTACACCAGAACCCGACCTAAGGAACAGAGCTCATACACCACGGAGCTTCACACACCATCAGGTCTACACCAGAACCTGACCTAGAGAACAGAGCTTCTGCACCAGAAAGCTTCACACACTATCGGGTCTACAGAAGAACCCGACCTAGGGAACAGAGCTCGTGCACCACGGAGCTTCACACACACCATCGGGTCTGCACCAGAACCCGACCTAGGGAACAGAGCTCGTGCACCACGGAGCTTCACACACACCATCGGGTCTGCACCAGAACCCGACCTAGGGAACAGAGTTCGTGCACCACGGAGCTTCACACACCATCAGGTCTACACCAGAACCCGACCTAGAGAACAGAGCTCATACACCACGGAGCTTCACAAACCATCAGGTCTACACCAGAACCTGACCTAGGGAACAGAGCTCATGCAACACGGAGCTTCACACACCATCGGCTCTACACCAGAACCCGACCTAGAGAACAGAGCTCATACACCACGGAGCTTCACAAACCATCAGGTCTACACCAGAACCTGACCTAGGGAACAGAGCTCATGCACCACGGAGCTTCACACACCATCAGGTCTACACCAGAACCTGACCTAGAGAACAGGGCTCATACACCACGGAGCTTCCCACACCATCGGGTCTGCACCAGAATTCGTCCTTTATAACCTTTCCCTTAAGCCTTCCCCTCATGACACCCACATTGGGTGTACCCAAACCTTCCCTTGTTTCGTTAACCCTTAGTGAGGTCCAAACTAGTTATGAACACAAACCTCAGCTGTTAATTTCCCTCCGGCTTATTCCATCCCTCATTTATAATAATTTCTGCTTTTACATTTTTCGCCCAAAATACTGCTTGTTTCAGCTTCTTTAATGCACAATTCAAAAATATGTGCCTTTGAGCAAAAGAAAACACAATTTGTCCTGCACGTTTGCACTTTCATAAATGATCCCCATGATGGATTATTGATATATTAGTGTGAACGCAGCCAATCACTGATGTCAGCAGGGTCTTGTGAGCCAATAGATTGCATCCCCATGAATCTCATTAAGGAATCGAGTAGGACGCGGGTAGGCTTTAAATCGCTCCTAGTACTGGAAAGCATGAGATCCGTGCGCTGGATTTACTGTATATCTTAACCCAAATCTCGCAAAGACTGCTGGAAAAAAAAATCAAAAGAGCTTGTGGTTTGACGACTTTAAGCTGTCTTACCACTAAAATTACAAAACAAGCATAATGCAAATGAAACCTAATTCAAGTCATGTAAAAAATGTAAAAAAAAATCACCATCTCTGTCCCCTGTTCTCAGCAGTCTCGAGCCCTGAAAACCACATAAATGCATAATAATAATAACGCATCATATCCTCCACTGCTTCCTGCCACAGTAGTCTCACTAAATGCAAGATTTATCAATGTGTACCGTATGTGTGTGTGAAGGGGGGGGTCATCTCTCTCTGAGCTGGAAGATGACTATTTCATTATGGTATATCACAAGTCAGAGCATACATCCGGCGTGTTTACTGTAAGACAAAGTGTTTGGAAAGTGCACATTTGAGAAATAAAGTGTATACCTGTGGTTTATCACTGCCAGTACAGACACACAAGCTGCTTATTGGTGATGCACCCGTTCCACTGCACAATCACCATCCCACGTCTTAAAACGTAATACTGTAAATTGCAAAGAAAGACTTTGACACTTTTGTAAGTTTGGCAAAATTAGGTCACAGTTTATATTAAATTGGTGGTGGGGAAAGCACAATGTGGGACAGCTGACACAACTGAATGCTGAACCAAACGGACAATTGGGCAAATGACCCTAAATTCACTAAACCAAGGATAACGTCCCTTACTGATTGGCTGGTGCTGTATATGGCGTCAGAGTGACTAAATCCCCTCTAGGCTCACAATGACGTGTCCTCGCAAAGCAGGTCAATGGTTTCCCCACAGGAAAGGACCAAAAGTCACCTGTTCCTTAAAGGGAGCAGCGACCTGCGGCCAATGAGCGATAGCGCCATATGTATCAGTCGCTGACCGCAGTGCTTTCCTGACAAACTGTACCTGCTCTGTATGAGGGAGAGTCAAGTTAATAACGTGCAAAGTACATAAAGGCAATCAGACTACTAAGTAGGATGAAAAGGGGTGAGAGGGCAAGATTTGTTCAGAGAATGAGGCAGAACAGCGGCCAGAGAAACCCAGACCCGTCCACGATGGATGCCATTGGCTAAAAGGGGCCTACAGAAAATATTTAACCTTTGCTAGGTAAGTGTTTGTGTAGGTGGGCCCGAATTGTGTGAGTTTAAGTGCGTTCGGCTTTAGGGTCACTCTTGTCATCATCACGGCAGGCCATTGTACTACGCCTTAAACCTGCGGTCACACTAAAAACTGGACCATGCTCAAGATTTGTGGTGGCCCAAAGCGATGAGTAATTGTCTCATCTAATGTCAGTTAACACTGCCCGAAAATCTGTCTGTCCGATGAGCGTAACCTGCTAGTGTGGACAGTGATCAGTCGGCCGCGGAGACTCAACAAGATTCGTTTAATGTGGTCAGTGGTCACCCATGACAGAATGTGTATGGGCATCTTTAGGGTCACTGTAATCAGATGAGAAGTTTTTATAAATAGTTTTTTTCAATAACTGTGTTATTGTTGGAGGTAAAAATGGGTGCTTGTGGCCTTTAATAAATCGGCCCCTTAGATCGCCACAATCTGGCTAGGGCAGTGATAGGCAACATGATACACTTCTGGGACCACACGGTGCGGCCCTCTAACCTTCAAAAGGGCCACACATCACCCTTAATCTCAGTAATAAGGTAAAACACTACATTTAGGTGATGGCTCAGAGGGCCGCAGGTGATGGCTCGGAGGACCGTAGGTGATAGCTCAGAGGGCCGCTGGTGATAGCTCGGAGGGCTGCAGGTGGTGGCTCGGAGGGCCACTGGTGATAGCTCGGACGGCCACTAATGATGGATCGGAGGGCTGCAGGTGGTGGCTCGGAGGGCCACTGGTGATAGCTCGGACGGCCACTGATGATGGATCGGAGAGCTGCTGGTGATGGCTCGGAGGGCCGTAGGTGATAGCTTGGAGGGCCGTTGGTGATAGCTCGGAGGGCCGCAGGTGATGGCTCGGAGGGCCGTAGATGAAGGCTCGGAGGGCCACTGGTGATAGCTCGGTGGGCCGCAGGTGATGGCTCGGAGGGCTGCAGGTGATAGCTCGGACGGCCACTGGTGATAGCTCGGACGGCCACTGTTGATGACTCTGAGGGCCACTGTTGATGGCTCGAAGGGCCAGAGGTGATGGCTCGGAGGGCCACTGGTGATAGCTCGGACGGCCACTGATGATGGATCGGAGGGCTGCTGGTGATGGCTCGGAGGGCCGTAGGTGATAGCTTGGAGGGCCGTTGGTGATAGCTCGGAGGGCCGCAGGTGATGGCTCGGAGGGCCGAAGATGAAGGCTCGGAGGGCCACTGGTGATAGCTCGGACGGCCACTAATGATGGATCGGAGGGCTGCAGGTGATGGCTCGGAGGGCCACTGGTGATAGCTCGGACGGCCACAGGTGATGGATCGGAGGGCTGCTGGTGATGGCTCGGAGGGCCGTAGGTGATAACTTGGAGGGCCGTTGGTGATAGCTCGGAGGGCCGCAGGTGATGGCTCGGAGGGCCGTAGATGAAGGCTCGGAGGGCCACTGGTGATAGCTCGGTGGGCCGCAGGTGATGGCTCGGAGGGCTGCAGGTGATAGCGCGGAGGGCCACTGTTGATGACTCTGAGGGCCACTGTTGATGGCTCGAAGGGCCAGAGGTGATGGCTCGGAGGGCCGCTGGTGATGGCTAGGAGGGCTGGAGGTGATGGCTCCTAGGGCCACTGTTGATGGCTCAGAGGGCTGCAGGTGATGGCTTGGAGGGCCGCCAGCTGCCCATCACTGAGCTAGATTGATACATGCACTATTGACAAACATGGGGAACTAGCTGTTCTTACTAATTAGAAAAGAGATGTCCTCAACCTAATTAGGGAATATCTAGATTTCCTCTCTCTAGCTCAATATAGATCAGCTGACTCTACATATAGAGAGTACAGGCTGTCTGAGACTCTGCTGCGTTGGTATAGAAGTAATGTATAGTCCTACAGTAGCTGTGAGTCACCTGTCCTATAGACTTTCTCTAGCAGTCTGACAGGAGATATATATAATGTTCTTTCTGCTGGGACGGTAGCTGCATTTACCTCAGCTGACCCTCGGCTGCCATATAGCAGTTTAAACAGAGCTGCGGACGCCCTGTCAGCGGAGCAAACAGAAAATGTAAACGGCGTAGACAAATCCCTGCGCGCTCCATTTATCATCTGTGTGTGTATAGAGGGAGGTGGGGGGAGATGGTAAATGGGTGAGACCGTACAGCACGGCTCCTTGTCTAAACCTGTCTGGGCCACTCTGGAAACATTAATGATGTATAAATGTGCTGCAGTAACAACGCCGTAAATCTCACCGTCCCCGGGAGAAATATTTACTCTGTAGCAGCAGATGATGAAGAGAATATCTGCTGCGTTATTGACCATATCTATTATTCCCAGGTAGAGGATGACACAGTCTATAACTGTTATCCTGCTAAATATAATATACCGCCATGCATTCCTACATGCAGATACAGGACAAAATAAGCCCCAAGTGCACAGACCACCCCACCCCATTCCGCCAAATGTCCATTTTGGGTGAAACAATGTTTGCACGTAAGCTCCGCCTCTTTTGTGGTTCTGCATTTCGGGACTGTCCAGACAAAATAAGGACAGTTGGGAGGTGGAGGAGACAGCACATGGCGCCAGGACAGGTGGAGACAGCACATGGCGCCAGGACAGGTGGAGGAGACAGCACATGGCGCCAGGACAGGTGGAGGAGACAGCACATGGCGCCAGGACAGGTGGAGGAGACAGCACATGGCGCCAGGACAGGTGGAGGAGACAGCACATGGCGCCAGGACAGGTGGAGGAGACAGCACATGGCGCCAGGACAGGTGGAGGAGACAGCACATGGCGCCAGGACAGGTGGAGGAGACAGCACATGGCACCAGGACAGGTGGAGGAGACAGCACATGGCGCCAGGACAGGTATAGGAGACATCACATGGCGCCAGGACAGGTGGAGGAGACAGCACATGGGGCCAGGACAGGTGGAGGAGACAGCACATGGCGCCAGGACAGGTGGAGGAGACAGCACATGGCGCCAGGACAGGTGGAGGAGACAGCACATGGCGCCAGGACAGGTGGAGGAGACAGCACATGGCGCCAGGACAGGTGGAGGAGACAGCACATGGCGCCAGGACAGGTGGAGGAGACAGCACATGGTGCCAGGACAGGTGGAGGAGACAGCACATGGGGCCAGGACAGGTGGAGGAGACAGCACATGGCGCCAGGACAGGTGGAGGAGACAGCACATGGCGCCAGGACAGGTGGAGGAGACAGCACATGGCGCCAGGACAGGTGGAGGAGACAGCACATGGCGCTAGGACAGGTGGAGGAGACAGCACATGGCGCCAGGACAGGTGGAGGAGACAGCACATGGTGCCAGGACAGGTGAAGGTGAATGCACATTGCGCCAGGACAGGTGGAGGAGTCAGCACATGGTGCCAGGACAGGTGAAGGTGAATGCACATTGCGCCAGGACAGGTGGAGGAGTCAGCACATGGTGCCAGGACAGGTGAAGGTGAATGCACATTGCGCCAGGACAGGTGGAGGAGTCAGCACATGGCGCCAGGACAGGTGGAGGAGTCAGCATATGGTGCCAGGACAGGTGGAGGAGACAGCACATGGCACCAGGACAGGTGGAGGAGACAGCACATGGTGTCAGGACAGGTGGAGGAGACAGCAATGATTAATGATTTTAATTCAAATATTTTGTTCCAATAGGAGGCACAGGAATCGGAAAACGTGTGTGACCTACACTTCACCAATGAGAGGAGAGTAATGGTTTAATAAATGGTGGTCTACGCTTGGACATCTGCCGGAGGCCGTTAGCGGCCAGAACAGAGCATTATTTAGAAGCAACAGGTGAGAGATGCACCCCCAGAATCTGGGAGGTTGCAGTTAAAGACCATACGCTGCTGGACTCCGCAGTTACATGGTGTCACTTCACCAGTGTTCTGGAACCTTGACTTCATGTGGAACCAATTTTGTAACATGTCACTTATATCGGAGCTGTCATTCTTCACCGCGATTTATGAATATATTATCGCCCAGCGGACAAGGTGAAAGCTCTCTGAGTGTTAAGAGAAAACACCCATATTTCCAGACCAAGGTTAATGCACAGAAGTGACCCTCGCATGTCCTCGCATTCCCTGATCAATCACAATGATTAACGACTTCTGACACCTCCCCTGACGTTATGTTTGTTTTCTCTCTGTGATAACGCTATTACGCAGAGCTGATAACAGGGCAACAGCTGTATTATGTTGAAAAGGAAACAAAAAGCCCATTTAGGAGACTAATAAGACAATAACAGTTGTTATTAACATTTATTAATCAATAAGAGTTAGGACGGAGAATTATAATATATCAGCGTCCCAATGATGAGTAGTAAGAGACAATAACACATTTGTGCTGGAAAGGTTCATATTATGCATCAGACCTGACATACCAGTGGCTCTCCAAGTGTTGTGTAACTACAAGTCCCAGCATACCCTGACAGCTATCGACTGGCTATCCACTGGCAAAGCATGCTGGGGGTTGTAGTTTCACAAGACCAGGTTGGCGAGGTCTGCTCTATAGCCAACTCATTGCCATTGCTCAAATGTGGATGTACTGAGGAACTGAGCAATATACAAATTAAATATTCAAAAGGGTAATCTAATAAGAACACTACTTTGAAAGGCTGCATAGAGAATCTGCTGTTCAGTGTAATTCGGACCAATGGATTTTTTTTCCCCTAACCACTTCAATTTATAACAAGTTTATTTAGCTCTTTCAGCAGAGAGAGAGAATAGAAGACAAACAGGTCGAGCTGGCAGTTGTATCCCATAAAATATAGTTGTTCTGGCCTCTGCTATAAGACAGAAATCAAACCACGACAGTGGAGTATTCAGATTTATTTATTGCAGACAGTCACAGTGTGATCTTCAGCAGCCCGATCTTGCAAATATTGCCTGGTAGTAAGAATGTCCAGATTTGCAGAAGGGAGCTAAGATAACATAGTATTCATGTTGTACATTAAGCAGTTATTATTTGCATATTATGAAGATTTAACCATGGCTCAATTGAGAATATTTAATTTAGGTGGGCTGCGATCACGGAGAGGTAGAGAGGTCAGTTACTTGAGTGGGCTACACCCTGAGCTCTGTGTCACCCTGCTTGCTACCTGCTTTTATCAATGACGATAAAGTAATTAGTTATCTCACTGGGACCCCTGAGAAGGTACGATGGCGAACGCGGGAGGAGTGGACACCAACAGCGCAGAGGCCCAAGGCGACTGACTCCCGTCATTCAAATCAGGGGGAGTAAGCTGGGATTACTTTCCAAAATGTTCAATAAAAAAGATGGAATTGAAAGATGCCTATTATTTTAACACTGGTGTGTCACAAAAAAATATATTACAAGGCAGGAATATCAGCAGGTACGTTACAGCAATAAAACAAGTTGGGAGCTACTGCCTTAAAGAGGGACTCCACCCAAATCTAACAGTTAACATTTGAACAGGTGACATAACAGACCGAGAGCGCTGATATGCAGAATATAACAATGTTTAAAAAAAATGAAAATAATACATTTAGTAAACATTGTTATATTTTGCATATCAATGTTCTCTGTCTGTTATATCTACATCTATACGCCCTATATCGCTTTAGTACATAGGTGCAAAGGGTTCCAGTACCACCAATTTTTGAGAGCTGCGGAGTTGCAAAGGGCATTATTGTGATATTAACAGCTTGTAAACTGAATTAATAGCGACACCTTAGCCTGCAGGTAGAGTAGAGCGGTGAACGAAGTGGGACCTTCACAATTATGTGAATCTTCACCTCCGACAAAAGGGCATTTTGCCCTTTGATAAACTGGCACTTTAAACTCTTCCCAGAGATAATAACAGTGGGCCGGATGCCAATGTGGACGTGTGCCATTCTGCGTAGTGTAAAGGCTGCAAATTTACACTGCGCATGCCAAGACAACAAACCCCACACGTATGCAGAGTTCCACACATCTACTCTTTGACCTCATTATAATTAGAGCGGTGGGATAGGGGAGGGAAGTGTAACCTAGGCGGAGTAGAGTAAAGGCGCGTTCACACAACTGCGGCTGAGGCAGACCAGCGCGGAGACGTATATCGCTGCTAGAGGGCAGGTGCAAATACACCTTGATGGTGCTGCCAGCACTAGCAAACTTCTTCTGATTGGCTTAATGCGAAAGCGGAACAGGGGCGTGGCCACATCCCTCTGTGCTAAGCACAACTAAGCAATTATCTAATTTGGAGGATACAGTTCCTTTAAGTAAGCTAACTCTAGAATTCATCCTGCCGTCTCACTGACACCAGTGCAGATTTTGGTTGGGATGAATATTGCCATCATTTGGAGAATCTGCATTAGGACCCAAAGTCATGTTAATTCCTGTGCTTTTCACCACAAGCTCAGTACATTGCTTTTATTATAATGTAGAAGTTATTAAATGTGTTTTTGTACAGAACTAATCAAATATAAATAACTTGTTAGATGGGAGAACATATTAGCCTTGCATAGAATGGATCATAGACGCCACACGCCCATTTTTGGCACCTGAGGTAGATGTTCTCGAGAAGAATTGAGAGTAAGACGCAAGCTGTCTGTGTTTGTGCAATGACATACCTCTGAGCACTCCAATCAGCCAGAGAGTGACACTTGAAATTTGTTATAAAAAGATGCACATTACTCTGGCCTTCGCGGGAGTGTAGACTTTCAGGTACATCATAAAATGCAGCTTACTATACAAGCTACAGACACTACAAAGCACAAACACACATACAAAGAGAAAGTAGACATGCAATTATACAGTCAGTACCAGAATAGATCCTTAGGGGCATATTGAATTAGCTTTTGCGTTACCGTGAAACCTGCGCAGTATTGGCGGTAATACGGTACTGCAATAACGCGGATTTTCGTACGCAACCCTATGGGGTGTGAACGAAAATCCACGTTATTGCGGTACCGTGGATTGACGTCGCGGGCTGTTCCGGCGCGATCCCACGAACCGGAAAGCTAATTGAATATGCCCCTTAGAGATCTATACATCATTGGTGGCTAGTGGACGGCGGTAACGATCATTCGCTGCCTAACGCAGTGATACAAAATGTAGCACCGCCGCTATTTCACATGCCAGGGCTGTTTGGCAGGCCCTGGCAAAACCCCCCTCCTAATCATTAATATAAAACCTTTTCGCTGGCAGCCTAATGCAGAGGCGAAAGGAGGAAGTGGGCAGCACGTTGGCTCAGTGGTTAGCACTTCTGCCTCACAGCACTGGGGTCATGAGTTCAATTCCCGAGCATGGCCTTATCTGTGAGGAGTTTGTATGTTCTCCCCGTGTTTGTGTGGGTTTCCTCCGGGTGCTCCGGTTTCCTCCCACGCTCCAAAAAACATACTGGTAGGTTAATTGGCTGCTATCAAATTGACCCTAGTCTGTGTGTCTCTCTCTCTCTCTGTCTGTGTGTGTTAGGGAATTTAGACTGTAAGCTCCATTGGTGCATGGACTGATGTGAGTTCTCTGTACAGCGCTACAGAATTAGTGGCGCTATATAAATAAATAAATAAATAATAATAATAAGTGATCAAAATCTTCCTTGTGAAACTAGTGCCGATGAGCGTCCAACATCTGCACCGTTGATGGGACCTGACAAGGGATCCAGAGAAGCCTCTAAGGCAGTACTGGACCTCTGTAAAAAGTTAATTAATGCCATCCTGAGAGCTTTTCGTTACTTGATGTATTGTTACAGAGGTCTATGGGGATGTTGTTACTAAGCAGGGAATAGGTGACATCTCTGAACTGGACGGTAAGCTGTGATCAGAAATAGACCTTTCCAAGAGTTAAGAAAGAAATATAATGAACAACACAATTTGGAATTCAGTGATCCGCAGTACCGCAGTGTTTCTAAACTCCAGTCCTGACACAGTGTAGCAGGTGGTATAATTAATTCACTGGTCACCTGGCAATCCTGCACTGTTAGTGGGTCCTGAGGACTGGAGTTGAGAAACTCTGTACTACTGCATGAATTTACTAGACCAGAACTCATTGGCAAGCCCATGCAAGCACCCACCCATGTAAAATAACTAAAATCTCCTTCACCGGCAGCCTAACACTGGCGGTGAATGGAGGATTTGCCCTCAGTGCCTACTACGCGGCTAACGAAGAGAGAATTCTCCAGCTGTGATGGAGCCCATAGGGATTCCATTAACAAGGTAAGTTAACGCCATCTTGAGGTTGGCATCTTTTCACCGCTTAGCGCAAAATATGAAAACTTGCTCTCTGCTTTTAAATCATCCACCGATGATCACTGTTTACTTTATACGGGAAGTTTTTGCAGCCTGTGAGACGTCTTACATCATAAGTCTGACATCGCTCAGTTATCAATGACAATAAACCCTTTATCCAGAAAACCCTGGGGATACCGGATTCATAGCATGTTGTCCTAGCATTCACATACACAGTAGTGCCCGCTTTCATCAATAAAACCTATACCTGATTTATCACTGGTCTCGGCTAGGTTATGATGTCAGAAAATAATGTAAATATTTTAATAATAATAATTTAAATGGTACAAGATTCTTTTTATTTTATTTTTTTAAAATCTCTTTATTCTTAAAAGTATTAAAGTAACTTAAGAATAATACAAACAGGTATGACATTGCAAAAGATTATACAGTCAAGGTAACACGTTTAACACTAACTAGAGCGACATAACAGACCATCGTCTGAGGGAAATACTCCAAGATGGTCCTATGATCTGATGCGAAAAGGGCTGGCAGCCCGTACCTAAGCCATGCGAAACTCTTTTTATTTTAGAATGTTTTTATACACAGAAATAAAGTAGTAGACATAACATATAGATTGTGTTAAAGCTTTTTTTTCGCACAGTAAGACTCTCCTCTGGTCTGCAAACTTTCAAGCGTTCTCTGAAAACCCACCTCTTCAGACAAGCTTATAATATTCCTCAACCACCCTCTTAACCTCGCTACATTACCACCTGTTACACAATTTCACACAAGACAACTACCCCCTGACCAACATTGTTGTGTAACAGGATAATTTAGATTATGAGTCACTTTTACCTTTGCAGCCTGGCTGGGTCGAAATGCAAAATGTAGACTTAGCCTCATGTATCAAACTCCCATTGTCCCATAGATTGTAAGCTTGCGAGCAGGGCCCTCTCACCTCTTTGTCTGTTTTACCCAGTTTGTTTAATAGTTTAATATGTTTGTCCCCAATTGTAAAGTGCTGTGGAATATGTTGGCGCTATATAAATAAATGATGATGATAGCTACCAGCTTCTGTTTTTTCCCCACCAGAAAATAATATTTATTAGGGCGATCGCCCTATTCACACCAAACAGATCCCTCCTGAAAAAAACTTTTTTCCATCCGTAAATGCAATCAATTCTTTTTTTTCCGTGGCCGCCTCTGTTACCGCCATCAAGAGACCATTGATAAATAGGATCTGCCGTACAAAAGTTTACACAACCGCTCCAGGTATGATGGCCAAGCAAAAACGGCTATCGATGGAATAAGGGCTGTCACCCTTTTATAAATCACCTCCTTATCCCTTGTGCCTAGGGCCGCCAAGAGATATTTAGGGCCCCGGAACTGGAACTTCTTGGGGCCCGTTCCTCAGCCACTGAGGGGGACTGGTGGCTCCTCCAAATACACAGGCATGTTCGGGCCCGGTACTTTGTATCACAGTATACTAGGGTAGTATACTCCGTAGTAATAAGAGCGATACTTCTTATGCGTCAGCGCCTGTTATGTTTAGATTGCCCCTGGAGCAGACAGAATGTATCCCGCAGGTGAGATTTAATTTCCCCCTATCCCAGCTGGCTGGCAGGATCCATTCCAGCACCACAAAGGACAACTAATATTACATAATTACTTTTTTCACAGAAAGTTTTGCAACATTTTAGTTATTTGTGTACAGATGATTGATACAATGAAGGTCTAAATATGCTATGAATAATGTGTATTGTAGCAAAGTAAATATTAGTTAAGCCATATATATAATACACATTAGTATATCTTAAACAACTGTCATCTCCAATGACCAATACAATCTACAGCTCCTACTATGAGCTATTGATTAGTAACTAGTGTGTTTAAATATTCAGCAGCAAAGTAGAGGAAATGCATTCTATTTATATAGACATCAATGGTATAGAATCCTGCCCAGCAGAGCTTGCAATTTAATCTTCAAACACATCTTTATACAAATCATTAACAAGGGCTTCTGCCTTTGATAGACTCATAAATCATTAACACTACTTGAGCAATACAGAAAGCCTCGCCCCTTCCCTCGCTCTCGTTAACCATACAGCACATTCCTGCACCAGGCGGCGTACCTGCCAGGTACTTCCAGATTAAACATTTACACTGCTCCCCCCCCCCCCCCCCCCCCCAACACTCACTCCAAGGTCATTAATACGACACGTCAGATCCGTAGTAGTAGTAATAATAGAATAAGACAGCAGTATAACACTATAGAATAAGGCAGCAGTATAACACTATAGAATAAGACAGCAGTATAACACTCTAGAATAAGACAGCAGTATAACACTATAGAACAAGACAGCAGTATAACACTATAGAATAAGGCAGCAGTATAACACTATAGAACAAGACAGCAGTATAACACTATAGAACAAGACAGCAGTATAACACTATAGAACAAGACAGCAGTATAACACTATAGAATAAGGCAGCAGTATAACACTATAGAATAAGGCAGCAGTATAACACTATAGAATAAGACAGCAGTATAACACTATAGAATAAGGCAGCAGTATAACACTATAGAATAAGACTGCAGTATAACACTATAAAATAAGGCAGCGGTATAACACTATAGAATAAGACAGCAGTATAACACTATAGAATAAGGCAGCAGTATAACACTATAGAATAAGACTGCAGTATAACACTATAGAATAAGGCAGCGGTATAACACTACAGAATAAGTCAGCAGTATAACACTATAGAATAAGGCAGCAGTATAATACTATAGAATAAGACAGCAGTATAACACTATAGAATAAGGCAGCAGTATAACACTCTAGAATAAGACAGCAGTATAACACTATAAAATAAGACAGCAGTATAACACTATAGAATAAGACAGCAGTATAACACTATAGAATAAGACAGCAGTATAACACTATAGAATAAGACTGCAGTATAACACTATAGAATAAGGCAGCAGTATAACACTATAGAATAAGGCAGCAGTATAACACTATAGAATAAGACAGCAGTATAACACTATAGAATAAGACTGCAGTATAACACTATAGAATAAGGCAGCAGTATAACACTATAGAATAAGACAGCAGTATAACACTATAGAATAAGACAGCAGTATAACACTATAGAATAAGGCAGCAGTATAACACTATAGAATAAGGCAGCAGTAGAACACTATAGAATAAGTCAGCAGTATAACACTATAGAATAAGACAGCAGTATAACACTATAGAATAAGGCAGCAGTATAACACTATAGAATAAGACAGCAGTATAACACTCTAGAATAAGACAGCAGTATAACACTATAGAATAAGACAGCAGTATAACACTATAGAATAAGACAGCAGTATAACACTATAGAATAAGAAAGCAGTATAACACTATAAAATAAGACATCAGTATAACACTATAGAATAAGGCAGCAGTATAGCACTATACATGAACATGAACATAAGGACAGTGTGCCCAGAACTTGCCTTTCATACCATCAGGGCCGGCGCTCCCATTAGGCAGCCTTAGGCAGCTGCCTAGGGCGCCGGCCTCTGGGGGGCGGCACTAAGGCCAGGGAATCAGGACTACTTTATAAATAAATGCGGGCGGTGCGATCCCCTTTGGCAGATCGCCCGCCCGCCTGCAATAATGCGGTGCTGCACTGTAGCAGCACCACATTTTAAAATGTAGCCAGCGCCTGGTTCCCGGCTTCTGGTGCCGGGTAGTGACATCACGACACTGCCGCTCCGAGTGTAGAGGAGCAGAGGACAGAGAAAGAAGAAACAAGCAAGAAGAGAAAGGAAAGAAAATGAAGAAACTAAGGTGAGTACAGGAAAGAGGAGGCTACAGAAAACAGGAGGGGATGGGGGACGGATGCTATACATATGGGGGAGAGAACGGAGGCTACAGAAAGGGGGGGGGAATGGAAGCTACAGCAAGGAGGGAGAATGGAGGCTATACAAGTGGGGGAATGGAGGCTATACAAGGGGGGAAATGGAGGCTATACAAGTGGGGGAATGGAGGCTATACAAGGGGGGGGGAATGGAGGCTATACAAGGGGGGAATGGAGGCTATACAAGGGGGGGGGAATGGAGGCTATACAAGGGGGGGAATGGAGGCTATACAAGGGGGGGGAATGGAGGCTATACAAGGGGGGAATGGAGGCTATACAAGGGGGGGGAATGGAGGCTATACAAGGGGGGGAATGGAGGCTATACAAGGGGGGGGGGGGAATGGAAGCTATACAAGGGGGGGAATGGAAGCTATACAAGGGGGGGAATGGAAGCTATACAAGGGGGGGGGAATGGAGGCTATACAAGGAGGGGGAATGGAGGCTATACAAAGGGGGAGAGAGAACGGAGGCTACAGAAAGGGGGAGAGAGGAGAGAACAGAGGCTACAAAAAGGGGGGAGAATGGAGGCTACAGAAAGGGGGGGAGAATGGAGGCTACAGAAAGGGGGGGAGAATGGAGGCTACAGAAAGAGGGGGGGAGAATGGAGGCTACAGAAAGGGGGGAGAATGGAGGCTACAGAAAAGGGGGGGAGAATGGAGGCTACAGAAAGGGGGGGGAGAATGGAGGCTACAGAAAAGGGGGGAGAATGGAGGCTACAGAAAAGGGGGGGAGAATGGAGGCTACAGAAAGGGGGGGGGAGAATGGAGGCTACAGAAAAGGGGGGGAGAATGGAGACTACAGAAAGTGGGGGAGAATGGAGGCTACAGAAAGGGGGGGGAGAATGGAGGCTACAGAAAGGGGGGGGGGAGAATGGAGGCTACAGAAAAGGGGGGGAGAATGGAGACTACAGAAAATGTGTGTGGGGGAGAATGGATGCTACATG